>NC_056741.1:668907924-668997924 GCF_019279795.1 Protopterus annectens | reverse complement strand
GATTTCAGAGTGTGGGATGGTGTCAAAGGCCTTGGCGAGGTCCAGATAGGCTGTGCAGACCACCTTACCCCCATCCACAGCTCTGGAGACTGATTCAAAGTAGTCAATCAGGTTCAGGAGACAAGATCGGCCCTTCATGAACCCAAACTAGGTGGGGTCCAGTGTTTGAAGGTTGCCAATGTCTTTGTTTATAAGTTCCATGATAATGCGTTCCATGCCCTTGCAGATCAGGCTCATCAGACTGATGGGACGGTAGTTCTCGGGATCCAAGGTGGATCCCCCCTTGTGAAGTGGGATAACTGTAGCTGTGTGCCACTCACTGGGCATGAAGCCTGAGGTGAGGCTATGATTAAACATGACAGGTGAGGTGCCAGTTCATTTTGTAGTTCATGTAGTACACCGCCTGGGATGTCATCTGGTCCCATGGATGCTGTATTCTTGACTTTGGAGAGTGCAGTTTCTACCTGTGTGGCCGTGATTACCAGAATTTGGCAATCTTTTGGTATTGAGATGAGCCCTTTAGGGGGTGAGAGGGGGTTGAAGTTGTCACTAAATCGATCTGCCAGGATATTGGCAATATCCTTGAGATCAATATATTTAATGCCATTCTGTTGTAGCTCAGAGCATATCTGAGCATTGCCATTTAGATTCTTGACATAACTATAGAATGCCTTGCGGTTGTCTTTGGAATCTTTGGCAATTTTATTTTAGTAACTGGCTTTGGAGGATTTTATGATGGATCTCAGCTTCTTCCTGAGGCTGGTAAGGGAGTTTTTTGCATCCTGGGATTTTCCTCTTTTCTGCAACAGTTTCTTTCTTCTGTTGTATAGTTTGTTTATGACAGGGGACCACCAGATTGGATTCCTTTTTTTGCAGGAGAGCATCTTGGTTCTATTGGGGATGGCACGATTCATGTATGAGTGGATGTGCTCTTACAGTGCCTTACTGTAGGATTCAGCAGTCAAACTTTCAGCTCCTGTCTGCATGGGTGGCATGAAGTTTGTCACTTCTGACTTGAGTAGCATGAAGTTGGCTTTGGAGAAGTTATTATGGAGGTTTCCTTACTGGGGGGTGGGATGTGGATGTCAAGGGTGATTTGCTTATGGTCAGACGTGACCAATGAGAGGGTGACCACTGGTGTGGAGCATTTATCTCCCATGTTGGTAATGACCAGGTCTAAGTTATTGGAGCCCCTGGTGGGACAATGGATTAGTTGATCCAGGGCGTTGGAATTTATAAATTCCAAGAACCGTTGGGAAAAGGTGTTGGTACCCCAGTAGTTTTCCCAGTTAATGGCAGGGTAGTTGAAATCACCCAGTATTAGGGTGTTCAGTTATATCTTAATATTTTCCAGTATGTTTAGAAAGGTGAAGTGAGAATCTTGGGGCATGGTGGGGGATCTGTAGCAAGCTACAATTTGGATTGCAGTCTTACCTAGTGTTAGTTGCACCTGGAGAATTTCAGATGCATTGTGTTGGGCAACTAGCCTGGAGGTGTGAATATCCTTGGTGAATATGGACACTCCTTCACCTTTAGTGTTTCGGTCTTGGTTTGGTGGCTGTAAATTGTGGTAAGAGTTGTAGCCTTTTATTGCAGGGGTGCTCTCTGGAGCCTTGAACCAGGTCTCCATTTTTAGGAGTGCCTCAAGAGAGTGCTCACTCTCTCTCTCTCTCTCTCTATATATATATATATATAGAGAGAGAGAGAGATGTATATATTAAACCTACAGAGTTTTCTGTCATATTTTTGGTACGTTTTACATAGCATTGTGATTTTATGGTACATTCGTGGCCAGTTATAATAGATTAAACATTAGGAAATAATGACAGACATTTGAGTTACTCACTCCATACACATCAAGACATTCATGATAATGCACAACCTGTTATTCACTGAACTTTCCACATTTGTCTGACCAATAATTAATCCTTCTCCTTATATTTGGTCCTTTGTCCCACTGTTGCTCATGGCTTTGTAAGTGGTTGAGAGGTATGATGAGACTGGGATACATGATGTAACACCACACACAGGGTGACAGTCTTCAAACCTCTCACTGTACATGTTTTTGCAGAATGTCCATCATTCCACCCAATATGTCTGCTCTATTCCTCATACAGTTGTGTTTATCTGGTAATATACTACTAAATGCAGTCCACTGAATTGTTGTAAGTACTGACACAGTTAAGTGATGGCCTTTACATCCTGCTGATAATCTGACCTGTTGCAACCTGCTGTTATACTAACTACCTTCTAGGTTACTCAGAGCATGTTTAATGTCTGTAGATTTGGCTTTCTGTCCCCCCATTTTCTCTGGCATTGTCCAGCTTTCTTGCAGTAACAGATTGCAGTGTTTTGACAGTCTGTGGGACTCCTACCTTACGAGTAACTCATATGCAAAAGTTGTAGGTGCATCCAGCTTTGAACCATCAACACCATCAACTATGTTAATGTCCTTGGCCCAGTGAGGCACACCAGCCACCACAAAGTGAGATTTAATTCCTCACACTATCAACAGCATACAAACATACACTGTGACCCCTGCATTTTGTGGAACATAGAACATGTGGCCAGGTTCTATGTGACAGCCCTGGAATTGTGTGGTGTGCTTTTAAATCCTTACAAACATACTGTTACTGCAGTTGTATGGGAACACTGATGTGTTGGTGGTAGGGGACTCTGGCATTAACAGTTGTGTATCTGTCCTATGACCCTACTGTTTGGCATTTCCCTTGTGTAATGCAGTGGGGTTTCCAGCCATGTGGCCTAATGCATATTATGGAGTACTCAGTGCTGGACAGAGTACCTTGTCCACAGTAGCTGTAAGTAGCCCAGTAGCCCACTCTATTCCCTTGAATACATGCAGCAGGTCCATACATATGCTACCATAATCTAGTACCTCATACATTTGTTGTATAGGAGACTGACTTACCTTGTGAATACAGTGGTTGAGAGACCTGTGTTTCAGGGCTGACTCTGTCTGATGCATGCAGTACACAGCCAACACATGGTTAGGTGCAGTTTGTGTGGTCTGGCTGGCTTCTTTTTTACTTTGTATGCAACTCGGAGTATGGTGTCAGTCCCTAGGACCCTAGGTTGTTAGTGCATGTGCTATGCATTGTATCTTGGCCAAGGCTAGGGCATAATGAGCATGCCTAAGTCTGCCTACAGGGATAGTCTCAGGGGGTTCCTCCTCCGAGTCCTCCAGTGGGTGTGGCTTTGGGGACCTAGGCAAAATAATATGTTGATAAATACATCAAAAACTAAGCATATGAGATTTGGGAGACATAAACTGAAATATGAATATTTAATACAGCACACAGTAATTGAAACTGTAGACTCATTTAAGGACCTGGGTATATGGGTAGATTCAGCTATGAGTTTTTCTAATCATATCAACCAATTGGCTAATGATAGTTATAGAACTATATGTTGCATAAAAAGATTTATAAAGTCTAGGAAATCAAACATAATGAAGCCATTGTTTGTTAGTTACATTAGACCCAAACTTGAGTATGGAATAACAATATGGAAACCCTATAGGAAAACAAGCATGAATAAAATGGAAAGAGTACAGTGGAAATATACCAAGGGCATCCATGGATGTAAAAATCTCAAAGTTATTATGAAAGACTAAAATATCTGCACTTGTACAGTGTCTCTTACAGACATTTAAGAGGAGATCTTATTCAGGTATATAAGGCATTTAGGGACAACTACCTCTGGGAATGTTTGGGGTTATCAAAAAGTAGTAGAGAATTATCAGATAACCTATGCAGAAGATTCTATAGGAATGAGAAGTTTACTAACTGGTTCTCTGACAGAGTAGCTGATGCTTGGAACAGACTACCAAATTACATTAAAGCAAGTAACTAGTTTAGATATTTTTAAGAACAGCCTAGACATTTATTATGGGAGCAAGTGTTTTGGTATATTGACAAGCTAGAAGGGCATTAATGCCCGTGACTGAAATATTTGTATGTATGTATGTATGTAGGCAATGGATGGGGGCTGTGTGTACCTTCCTTGTGATGATACTGCTGCAGCTGTTTCTGCAGAATCATGTTGTGTAGCATGGCACATACTGTGAACATCTGTACACATGTGGCTGGAGAGTACTGCAGTGCTCCACCGATATATTGAGGCACTGAAACAGTGACTTGAGCAGCCCAAGCACACACAATATTCCTTGTTTGTGCGTGTGCCTTATTATGGCATTCTTCGGTAGGTGTGTGTACATTTCTTATGGGTGTCATCATCCACAGTTCCAGTGCGTAGCCAGCATCCCCCAGTAGATGGCCGTACAGGATGTCCCCACTGACCAATATCTGGTACAGTTGTAATACATGCCATTTATGGGAGTCATGATAAATGCCATGGCTACCTGCACACACATTCCAGATAATGCCCTGGGCATTCCACATGACCTGGCAATTGATGTAATGATACCCCTTGCAGTTGACATAGACTCTATTCTCCTCACCGAGCAGTGCCTTGTTGTGTACATGAGTGCAGTCTATGGCACCCAGTGCCTCAGGGTAGTGTACATATTGCTGTCCCTCTCCTCAGGGGTGTGTGGTAAATAAATGTGCCCACTGGCATGTGTTTGTATGGCATCCAGGAACTGGTGCAGTACCCTGGATGCTGATGCCTGTGCTCCAATGTGCTTAAAGAAATAGAGACACACCCCCTTTGATGTCAGCTACCTCTTCTGTGGACACCAACATGGTTCTGGGGCTACATGAATGTGATCTGTGAGTATGGATACCCATTTTTGCTCTTCAGTAACCCCAGCTCTTTTGCATACAGATCTGTGCAAATAACCGAGAAACTACACCATTCCAGGGCCTGCCTCCTTAGCAACCACAGAAATCTACAATTGTACATACTCCATGCAAGGCTGTATACTGCATTATTGTCACATATTTTTATTTTTCATCTTTACACTTTTAAATATTTTGTTTTTGCATAATGGCATGTTTGCACACAGCTTTGCACCACACAAACATAATATGGGTATTACAAAGTGTATTTTACTTTATTTTCCATTACTTTTTGGAGACACAGGGCATAGTTTTGCACATATCTGTGTCTGCTATGCTATTTCTGACATTCTACCTGTGCTTTTACAACCGCTGTTCACTTTTTCATTTCATGTACATGAAAAATTTCCATGTACACTTCAGACACCAACACAGGTCTGCAGGACTACCTATTTCCTTGCTGGGTTGCTCCAGCACCCTCATTTGCATGCAATTTACCTGCTTATGAGGTGAGTTGCATGCCTCGGACACTTCTGTATTTGCACACTCATGCATGCCCCTCAGCTCCGTTTACTTCCATGTAAGCTCTGTGCCACTATGCCTACATGGAACATTAATCCGTGTAGGCTTTATTGAATTCCCCCTAATATATTTAACTAAAAAAATGAATATCTACTATTGTTTTATTTTAAGCTATATCTTGTTATATGTGTTATATCGCTTTTTTTCTTTTTTTTTTCCTCTCTTTTTTGGACTTTTTTCAGTAATGAAAAGTTATGCTATTGTGTCAAAGTGTCAGTGTAGGGTTATAATTTCGAAGTTTATTTATTTCTTTTTTATTTGTTTGTTGACTGGGGTGATTTGCTGATCCAAAGTATACTCATTTCAGCCACAGCTCATTAGTACAGCACACAAATAAAAGGAGGTATAATAGCTTAGAATGTAGAGATTAGAGCAATACAGTGCACATTACAATTGTCTGGACATAATCGTATAGAAACGATTTTTCATGTATACAAGGTAGGACACAGTAAGACGCTGACTGGTTCGACTATCAGCTAGAGCGTCTTCTGTGTGGAGACATGAGTGAATGGGTGTACCTTCGTTGAAGGTTGTTGTCAGGGCTGGCAACTCGGCACGTAAAAATCAACTGGCAATCATTAGCGGACCGAAGTTCCACTGTGGCGACCCCTAACCAGGAAAAGCCGAAAGACACAACAACAACAACAAGATAGGACAGTTGTGGAATGATTCAAAAAGTAATCCACAATAATTATGTGTGCAAATTTACAGAACACAGTTGAAGGATGTTAGCTGTCATGTATTGTGTTTTAGTGATGAACACTGGCTTAGCTGGGTTAGTGTGTGGGAGGGTAATGAGATTGAGAAGGATATAAATTAGTTGTGGGATGGGGGATTGGGATATCAGTCTCAGAGGGATTAATATGTACGAGTAAGCAAGGCAGTGCATATTAGTAGAGTGTAGAGGCTTTTCTGTGGGAATTAGTGAGGCAGGTGGCCCTTTGTCTTAGGTAGGTAAGGTGTGCAGCTCTGAATCAGCTGTATGTGTTTTAAGTTATGGAGGTCAGGAGGTGTGGGTCCCATAGTATGGGTGCTACAACTGAAAAGGAATATTCTGTAGAACATAATGTGTTTCTTGGTCTAAGAAGAACTTGGGTGCCATTGCTTTCTTAATGAAGGTACTATAGTTTATATTCAGTGGTTAGTTTATAGCTGGGGAGGCAGTGCCACCTTCACTGTGGAGGGTTTTGTGGATAAATTGGTGTACAATTCGAAAAATCCAGATTATGCTTCTTGGTAGAATGCTTCTCTGATTCTTTATTTGAAAAGCTTCTTCCTCCAAAACCATTGAAGCCCATGGTTATGCTCATGGGGCTTCTCACATGACATATTGCAAGAATCATGTAATTGGATTTACAAATATGTATTGCAACTGCATACGGTTGATATGCATTACAGAACACCTAGCAAAGTCCTATGAAATTCACAAATCCTAAGCATCTGTTGACTACATTCTGGTATTCCAACACTTACTTGGCACAATCCAGGTATAGAGTACATATATACATTATGACTGGCCAGTTCATCCACAATTCACAAAAAAATTACTAATGGTGTAAAAGCCTCTAACATAATAAGATAATATGAGGAATTAAGTGCAGACTAACTGCATCTAATCTACAAAAAAAATCCCCAGATGTGCAGAGCTGCCAGTGTGGTGCTCAATATAATTGGCTGAGCAATTAAACTGAGTAACACTGTTAGAAAAATATGTAATAGGTAATAGTAATATGCATAGTAATATGCATGCTTAGTGCATTCGAGATTTAAAAGGGTTAATACATTTATTCTGTTCACACTGCATGAATCTACACAGCCGTTAGAAACTTACCAAGAAGCATTCTATTTTCTGCTAATGTCAGCAAATAACAAGAAGTAATTCATTTCTGCTAATGTCATGAAAATTAACAAAGGGATATTGATTTCTGCTTATGCCATGAGAAAACATGCAGCTGCTAGAAGCTATTGATAAAGAAAACAATAGATGCTTGAAAGTTTAAACCGTAGTCAGCATTACTTGCACTAAAGCTAGAAATGTACCTTGAATCTAGGTAAAATGTAACACATGTATTAGAACAGTACAATAGAAGAATTGAAATGCTGAAATGGACTAACATAAACCCAAGGCCAGGTTGTTTTTCCTCAAAATGTTTTGCAGAATGACAGCTATTTTAACTTGGTCAGCAATAAGTCTAACAATATTTTCTGTGGAACATACAGAAAGCTGTGTCTAACTACGTCAGCAATAGAATGTAACATTTTCTATGTGACAGGAAGAGAACTGTATAAGTATAACCTACTAGTCATTAATCATTTAGACAAACCTTGTGTTTACATGCTTTGTCTCCTTCCTGCAAGTAATAAAGGGTGCCTTGCTTGAACCTAACATGAATTGGTCTTTGAAGTTTTTTCCTTTGACAGATTGGTCCTTCGGACTGGAAACCTCTCTTCACCTCGGATTAGGCGGGCCAGGTGGTTGAAACCATACGGGGAAGAAACCAAATCGGTTCTTCTTATCTGAAAAGCCCTCTGACTGAATTGTCGTTTAAAAAAGGCCAGCCACTTTCTGATCTGCGACTGAAGGACGGGTCTCTGCAAATTGGTGATCAATCACGTGGGCTCAGGTAAGGTGAATCTACTTTTTTCTGTTTTCTGTTTTAGATCAGGGACTAGATATGTATTGTTTTTGTTAGACTGTATTTTTCTTACAAGTCAGGGACAAAAAAGATTACTGTCTTGTCATAGATCAGGAGAAACAGAATAAGTAGGCAGTCATTCTGAAGAGACTATAACAAAATCCGTGGTACCACATTAAAAAAAAATGAGAAGTTACGTAACAATAAAAGGGTAGAACAAAATGGGTAATAATTGCACAAAAAGACCCCAAAATCCACCGTTAACAGAAGATGCAAAATACATGCAGTCGCAGCGCGCCGACAATATTAAATATTATTTGAAATGGGTTAATAAGTACGAATTTGACGGAATATTAGAAAAATCCTTGCTTATCAAACTTATCAAACAGCTCAAAACCGATTCCAAAGGTTGGGTAAAAAAGCAACGTAAATTAGGAATTCCTCAGGCACACAGGTGGATTGAGGAAGTAAACCGTAGAGAACAAAAGAACAAAAATGCAAAAGCAATGTTTTTAGATAAAGATGACAATAACTTAGTAATAGCATCAGCACCTCCGCCTCCCTTACTGGAATATGAAACAAGTGAACCGGTTAGTCCACCCCCACAATATCCTGTGATCACTGAAGAAAGAGGCATTATGAAAATAAAACCGTTTATTAGAGATCCCATCGAGACCAGGTCTCGAACAAAGGCAGGCAACTCAAATGAAGACATCGAGTTATGGCAAATGGTTAAGAATTCACGATCTATAAGTGAAGGAGAAGAAATATGTCTGCTAATAGAAGTACCCAACCCTCAGGCAGGTCAGGACAATCAGGACCCAACTATTTTAGTGTATAGACCTTGGACTCCGGAAGACATCCGGAAAGCCACTGAGGGAATCCCCCATCCAAAGGTTAATTTTAGAAAATTCTCTGAAGATTTGCAAGGAATGAGGCTGAGTTATAACTTAAATGGAGAAGAGGTAGAAAAGGTAGTTAGACAAATTGTAGGGCCAGATTGGCATATGATTAGTGGGAACTGGAATCCCCGTGACGCTGAACAAAGACCCCTCGCACATAGCAGCGCAGAATTAGACACCAGAGTAAAAGATCTGACAGACCACATTTCTGTAAAATGGAAACCTAGGGCAGACTGGACTTGCATTAATCAATGCATCCAGCAAGAAGGTGAAACTATTGACCGGTATTATGACAGACTATTAGAGTGTTTTAATAACCACTGTGGAATGCAGGTTCCTGAAGATCAAACACAAGATTCCCCATATGAACAGCAGTTAAAGAATGCATTTTTAAAGGGCAGTATTGCACCTATAAGCAGTTTTATTACAAAACACATGGTAAATCATCACACAAGCAGGTTACAGTCATTACTTGAATATGCTAGGCATGCTGAAAGACATTTTAATAGCAAAAAGAAAAAGAAAGCTCAAATATTTTCTGTAGAAGATGGAGCAGAAGTGTACATAGTACAGTCTGGGAAAAAGGGCAAGAAAAATGCACAGGGAAACAAACAATCTGATCAATGATCAGAGGACTTTGAAGGGCGAAAGAAAAGGGGTGAATGTTTTAAATGCGGTAAAAAGGGACACTTGGCAAAGGATTGCAGGAAAAATAAGAAGGCAACAACGGAAGACAAGGAGGGTGAGGACTGACTATATGGTAGTCAGGAATCACTAGAAGGGGCTAGCGAAGAAGGGACAGAGAATGTGATAGAGGGGAGTAGAGGAAGTGCAGGAAGTTAGTGAAAATGAAGAAAATGAAATATTAGACCTAGCTTTATTGAGCTTGGAACTTTATTTAGCAGACTCAAAACCAGAAGTTACACTCTTGGTAGAAGGGAGGGAAGTCAAATTCTTGTGTGACTCAGGGGCATCACGAACCCTGATACATCCCTCCAAACTGCCAGAAAACACAGAGACACCTGATTACATACTGGTTAAAGCAGCTAAGGGACAGCTGTATTGGGAGCCTCTCTCCCGTGACATTGCAATAACTGATCCAGTTTCAGGATTGACATTAAAAAGCAAAATTGTTGTTTCTGCAAAATGCCCAGTAAACCTCTTGAGCAGAGACCTCATGTAGCTATTTGGTATAGCAGTAGTCCCAACCATGCAGGGTATGGAAGCACAGCGACAAATTGATACCTTTGCAGTGCAATCGGAGGGTGAAATGTTTTATTGGTACAGCCAGGACTTGGTTACGACTGGTCCAGGGACTGTAACCAAAGAGTTAATGGATGTAGTCATCAGCAAATTCCCCTCCCTTGACATTGACAAGCAACACCTGTTGCACTGTACCCTGTATTATTGTAATACACCAGGACCTGATAAGGAATATGAGCAAGAATTGTTTAAGAATCATGCAAATAGATTTATATTGCGTAACCTGTACTGGGATACAAAAGGGAACAGTGTAGCCAGCTGTTCATTGCCCAGGAGTTCTTTACACTTTATAAATCCAATCGATTACCACATGTTAGCTTAACCAAAAACAGAAATATAGAATAGGCAGACCTAGGAGAAAAAGTCACGAGATGGGAGAAACAGATAGAACTAGAACTGTCAGAACAGGGAATACAAATACAGAAGTTGAATTGGATAACTCAGACCAACCCAGCTGTGCACTTACAGTCTGGTGAGGACAGCTGATTGACACTCCTGTTGAAGGAGGAAGAAAATGCCTTACAAAATATACCATAGACTCTCTGGTCAACAGGGAAGTCAGATGTAGGGCTTATTCGTACAGCGGGACCAGTTACCATCACGCCAAAGTCAGCATTTAGACCACAAAAAAGACAGTATCCCTTAAGAAAAGATGCAGAGGCAGGGATAAAGCCTATTATAGCAGCCTTACTTAAAGGAGGGATACTAGTAGAATCTCCCGATTCACCATGTAACACACCCTTTATTTCCAGTCAAAAAAGTAAATTGAGAATGGCGTATGGTCCAAGATTTACAAGCTGTAAATGATGCAGTAATACCAAGGGCACCTAAGGTGCCAGACCCGCACACCCTGTTGAATGATTTAAAACCTCAACAGAAGCATTTTTCTGTGGTAGACATCAGCAATGCATTATTTTCAATACCGATACACCCTGACAGCCATTATTGGTTTGCATTCACATTTCAGGGGAAAAGGTATAAATATATGCGACTGCCACAGGGATATCGTGAAAGTCCAACAATATTCTGACAAGAAATGGCAAGCAACTTGGCGAGATTTACCCACCAAGAGGCAGTCAGATTTTACTTTATGTTGATGACATCTTGTTGGCAGCCCCCACCCAGCAAGATTGTAAAGAAGATACCATAGCACTTTTACAAATTTTAGCCGCTGAAGGACAAAAGGTAAATAAAAGTAAACTGCAGCTTTGGAAAAAACAAGTTAAATACCTGGGATATGCAATATCCAAAGAAGGCAGAACACTAGATGAGGACAGAAAGGTAGCAATTTTGCAAGCACCAAAACCCACTACCAAGAAGGAAATTATGTCCTTCCTGGGTACAACTAATTTTTGCCGGAGCTGGATTCCAAACTATGCTTTGGAATCTGCACCGCTAACTGACCTTATATATAAGAAGCCTATGGCAGCGCAAGATTTATTGCAATGGACACCAGAAGCAGAATCTGCTTTCTGCAAACTGAAGCAGTTAATAGCTTCCTCATTAGTTCTGGGATTGCCAAACTATCATAAACATTTTTTCCAAACTGTAGATTGTAAGCAGGGTTACATGACATCAGTGCTGACACAACAGCATGGGGATAAGCAATGCCCCATTGCTTACTATTCATCACAACTAGACCCAGTGGCACGATCCGTACCCCACTGTGTACAAGCAGTAGTTGCAGCTGCAATGGCAGTACAGGCTTCAGCCTCAGTAGTCTTATTCCACCCTCTCAATTTGAGAGTGCCTCATGCAGTTGCGATTATTTTACTACAAGAAAAGGTGGCATATCTTTCCCCTGCTAGGCATCTTTTCTGTATGACTATATTGGTGAGCCAACCTCACATGACAATTGAACGATGCACGACTTTAAACCCTTCTACTCTGCACTCGACCCCTGCAGATGGCACACCGCATGGCTGCCTGCAGGTAATTGAGCAAAAGACACTACCTAGAAAAGATCTCACGAATGTCCCCTTGGATGATGCCGAGGTGACATACTACGTGGATGGTTCGTGCAAAAGGGGTCCTGCAGGTCAGAACCTAGTAGGATATGCAGTAGTTTCTGATACTGAGATTATAGAAGCAAAACCTTTACCACACAACTTATCTGCACAGGCAGCAGAATTGATTACCTTGACACGGACATGTACCTTAGCAAAGGGTAAATGTGTAAACATTTTTACTGACAGCCAGTACACTTTTTCTACTGTACATGTTTTTGCGCAACAGTGGAGAAACCGAGGAATGATAACATCTACTGGCAAACCTATAAATCATGCACAGTTTATTTTAGATCTTTTAGAATCTATTCAGTTACCTCAGAAAGTAGCCATTTGTAAATGCACAGCTCACACCAAGCAACAAGATAGGATTTCAAAAGGTAATGCGAGAGCTGATACAGCTGCAAAACAAGCAGCTACAGAAGTATTTCTTTTAAATGAGGAACTACAACCCTCTGAGATTTTATACTTAGAAATGTTAAAAACAATGCAGACACTCACTACGCAAGCTGAAAAACAACGATGGGTAAAACGAGGAGCAATTCTCGAAAAGGGGCTGTACATCTCTAAAGAAGGGAAACCAATACTACCATCTAATTTGTTTAGATATGCAGCTTTGTTGAGCCATGGGCAGTGCCATGTCTCAACAGGGGGGGTGGTACAGCTGGTGAACCAGGTGTTCACAACGTACGGATTTACAAACTACTCTAAAAGATTTTGTTTGACGTGTCAGATTTGTAACAAACATCATGCACAAGGGGAGTTAAAGCCCAAGCAAGGGAGTTCCCTACACCACCATATCCGTTTCACACTATCTGTATGGATTTCACAGAATTGAACAAATGTGAAAATAAGAAGTATTGTCTTGTCATTGTAGATATGTTTTCCAGATGGGTGGAAGCCTTTCCAACCAAAAATCCAGATGCAGCCACGGTGGCAAAAGTACTTGTCAAAGAAATCATCCCTAGATTTGGCATTCTGGAAAGGATCTACAGTGACAATGGTACACACTTTGTAAACCAAACCATACAGCAGTTAAGAAAGCATTTTGGTATTTCTTTAAAAAATCATTGTGCATACCATCCACAATCTGCAGGGCTAGTTGAAAGGCATAATGGTATATTAAAAAACAAATTGAGAAAATTGATAGCTGAGACAGGGAAAAATTGGATATACTGTTTACCCCTGGCACTGTTGAGCATGAGAACTGTCCCTACAGCAAAAGGATTGACTCCTTTTGAAAAGTTATTTGGAAGGGCTTACTATACACCCCAGTGGAAACTTCTCATGTCATCAGACCAGGAAGCTGATTTTACACTAGCTGAATATATGAAGAAAGTTATGAATTCTAAACATCTGTTGCAGTCAAATTCTGTTTCAGACAGAAAGCAATTCGAGACATCAGAAGTGGCAGTGACACCCGGGCACTGGGTGTGAATAAAAGTTGTCAAGAAGAAGAATTGGTCATCGCCAAGGTGGGAAGGTCCCTACCAGGTGCTTCTTTCAACACCCACTGCAGTCAAGATAGCAGAGCGAGCTTCATGGATCCACCTGACACACTGCAAACTTGTTAAGAACTTTGCACTGGACAAAAATCTTACCTCTCCATCGGGGCCCTCAGCACAAAGTCTGGCTACAAAGGGGGGTTAGATCAATAGGACTGATCCGTCTCAACCCCAGTGAAGAAACCACCATTGCTGAAGGTCCTATTAGGGCAGAGAGTAAGAACACGTGTCTGAAATAAAGATGACAAAATCCAGTAAGATCCAAATGTACCTATTCGGAAGGGTCGGAGAAAACAGGAATGCAGAACAACTGTTTCCTCGGAAGTATTGCATAACCATCCTGTTGACTGTACTAGTGACAATAATCTTTTTGTTGTGGCCATTCCTTTTCTCAGCCACACAAACTGGACTAAACAAGCGTGCAGAGTTGTACACAGAGTGGCACCCAAACTTCAACACTTACCAGGCAATCAAATATGTGTATGCTGAGACCTTCAATGTTTCGAATTGCTGGATTTGCACAGCCTTGCCAACAGCATATGGGGGGTTATTGCTAACTTCAGTCCCCCTAGGAGCCAACAAGATCTGGAAAATTTAGTCTATGATACATCAGATGTCACATCACAAGATAAAGTAGCATTGCACTTGTCTGTTCGACAGAAAGGGGCTGTGTGTTTTTACAAAAATGATACAGTTCAGGTGGGTTGGAGCAATTGCAATGTGACTGTTCCCTATAGATGCTACAATAAGACTGATAACACAGGATCCTATTGTAACACGAGCTATGATTCATTTGTTGAACTGATGCATAGGACAACTGATGAAGTAAAACATAATGCTGACCTTTATAAACAACTGTCTATGATAGACAAAAAATGCTTCATCCAGAGCCAGGACATAGTAAAGTTACTACCAAAGTAGAAGACTGTTATTTTGTATGTGGTAGGAAAGCATACAAGTGGTTACCTGAGAATTGGTCCAGCAGTTGTTATTTGGGGTACCTGGTTCCGGCCATACGACACAAAGCAGTTTTACCTCAAGGGAAAATTTGGAATGTTCGATGAGAAATCAAGAAGCCTGTCAATCCAGTGGGGCAAATCAATGCGGGCTGGAAAAACCATCATGCTGTGGGCTTAGGGAAAAATGGACTGTCACATATGGACTTGGGTGATACCATCATCTCGTGGGCAGGTGTAATGCCAGCATATGGAGCAACAAAATCAATCTGGGAACTGAGAAAACTGTCTAAACTTCTTGAAATAATGAGTAATGTAACCTTTTCTGCCCTAGAATTGGTGACTGATGAACTGACTGCCATGAGAACTGTAGTGCTTCAAAACCGCATGGCTCTCAACTTCACCCTAGCAGCGAGAGGAGGTACATGCGCTTTAATCCAGGAGGAGTGCTGTTCGTATATTCCTGACTACAAACATGAGATAGACAATCATCTTGAGGTAATTCAGCAGGTGTCAGCCTTGACCAAACCAGGACCAAATCCATTGACAGACTTTTTCCAGAGATTGTTTGGGGGTGGGGCAGTATCCTGATGAACATCTTGATTGCCATCTGTGTAGGAATGATCCTACTGGTGGTATGTGTGTGCTGCTGCATCCCCTGCATGAAAAGAATGATTAAAGACTTTATAGACATGTCAGTTTCAGAAACCTTATACCAAGGTACTGAACTTAAAATCCCGGTCCATGTGAGGCAGAGCACCTCGCTGGCTCTGTTCAAGAGAAATCTTGACCGGTGGATTGGAGATCGTAGGTTTACCCCGGGAATCATCTCTGTGTCACTACTGGACAGAGGTACAACAAACTAATGGGCACAGTATTTCTAACATAAGGGGCGGCGTAAGCCACATAACTTTGGGCTAGGCTTATAAATGCCCTAGGGCAGTTAGCCTAGTATAAACCTATGAACCTATGAACCTATGTTAAAAATCTGAAAATGCTTTCATAAGTTTAAACTGAATGCCTCTCTTAACTGCAAATCCTGAGTAGGAAGAGGTTAGGGGAAGAAAAACTGTTTATGCTTATCTTGAAAGTAGAATAAAAGTATTAAAAGGGGGGAAATGTTAGAAAAATATGTAATAGGTAATAGTAATATGCATGCTTAGTGCATTCGAGATTTAAAAGGGTTAATACATTTATTCTGTTCACACTGCATGAATCTGCACAGCCATTAGAACTTAACAAGAAGCATTCTATTTTCTGCTAATGTCAGCAAATAACAAGAAGTAATTCATTTCTGCTAATGTCATGAACATTAACAAAAAGGATATTGATTTCTGCTTATGCCATGAGAAAACATGCAGCTGCTAGAAGCTATTGATAAAGAAAACAATAGATGCTTGAGAGTTTAAACTGTAGTCAGCATTACTTGTACTAAAGCTAGAAATGTACCTTGAATCTAGGTAAAATGCAACACATGTATTAGAACAGTACAATAGAAGAATTGAAATGCTGAAATGGACTAACAGAAACCCAAGGCCAGGTTGTTTTTCTCAAAATGTTTTGCAGAATGACAGATATTTTAACTTGGTCAGCAATAAGTCTAACAATATTTTCTGTAGAACATACAGAAAGCTGTGTCTAACTACGTCAGCAACAGAATGTAACATTTTCTATATGACAGGAAGAGAACTGTATAAGTATAACCTACTAGTCATTAATCATTTAGACAAACCTTGTGTTTACATGCTTTGTCTCCTTGCTGCAAGTAATAAAGGGTGCCTTGCTTGAACCTAACGTGAATTGGTCTTTGAAGTTTTTCCTTTGACAAACACACACTTCATTAAACAGAAAGAAATACAGTTTAGGAGAAACACATAGGGATCTTGTCCCAGAAATAAACCCCTTGTTAATTAGAAAGGGATATGGATTAGAAGAAATAAAGAAGGACCTTGCCCCAAAGTCCTTCAATAAGCAGCAGGGCAATGTGCAAAAGTGCAAACAGAATTAATTTATCTGCCTTTTGCAGTTACATAGCATTCATATGAGATTTGAACTTCATCAAAGACTAAATGATAAGCAGAATGTGAGGGGTAAGGATGAAGATAGAGGAATCATGGAAGAATGATGACTGTCAACCCCTGAAGGTGCCAATGTTGCCTGGTCACCTGAACAAGACACGTTGGGAAATTTATAAATGTGATACACATTCCCATAAAATTGCTTTGCAAAATGTTGAGTATACACACTTAAGACATACCAAATTCATAAAAAGATTGGGTTAATGTCCTGCCATACCAATTTTTTTCAGAAAACAAAACAAAACAAAACAAAAAAAAACATATTCTCACAATGAAAACAGACAGCATGAGAAACAATAGACTTATTTTCCCTTGAAAACCATTTTAGTGAAAATGCATCTAGCAACCTATTAAACTACAAGAGATGTGTTGGGATTCAAGTACAATATAGCAAAGCACTATTTAGCAACTATGTGAAGGATGCAGGAATCCAAAAAACAAATGTGCAATGTATTTGTTAACAGCCAAGGACAACTAACTGGCATAAGTTTCCCCTTTTCAGTAACAGCCCAGGTGTCCTGAGCAGTAAAGTAATATGTTCAGAGTTGCATAGAAGAAAAATGAAGGCTGAGGGACTCAAATCCCGTGCTACTAGATGCAGCCTATTAACAGTTCATAGCCTTATTCATCTGCACTAAGTGTTAGACAAACTGTTGCAGCTGAAACACAGTGCATTTCACACCTGTGTGCCTTCAAAAAACAGGTTAAAAAATTAAAAATTAAAAATGTATTCATAGTTAAAATGTTAACTTTAAATGTATAGTCTTCATATTGTCCATTTTTTCACAGCCAAATAATAAGCACACTGGCACCAAAACAAGGAAACCAAAGATCATGTCTCATTTATGACTATCAATTTCCTTCATTTACACCATAAGTACTCTGGTTCATAGGTAGTTACTGGGTTTGAAGTCTACAGGACCATTGAGGAGACTAGCCCAAATTTCCAGTTGCTCCAGAAGTACTGTTTGATTATGTGATTTGCTCAAGGACAGAGTATAAATAGGAGGCAAAATGATTTCTGCAACAGTCGACACAGAAGATCAGACTAATCTAAATCAGTTAAAAAGTTAAGGGAGTAACAGGCTTTTTATGAATGTGTATTATATTTATTTTATTCATCCTTTGTTAACCAGGTTAGTCCCCCTAGGTGAGTGGCCTTTATTTCAGGGAGATCCATGTTGGTAGTTATAATAATAGAGGAAATTTGGCCAGGGCATTAGGGTACTTCCCCTACTCTTTTCCATAAATGCCATGGGATTGTTTACATTCACTGGAGCTACCACCAACTCAAGCAGATGGGACCTAGTTTAACATTACTTCCAAAGGATGACACACTCAGCAGTGAAGCACCCACCCTTATGCTGCACTGCAGTGTACAGCTCTCAATTATTCAGGTACAAATCTCAACAGAATCAGGGACAAATCCAGAAAATAATCAAGGACAGTCAGGGATACTTTTAAAATATTAGTACTATTAACCTAAGACATTGACAGAATAAGACAAATATGAATTAATATTCATTTTCTAAAGTAGAAGAAGTCTATGACTCCTAATTATTCTCATTATTTATTAAGAGTGACTCACCACCTTTTCTCCAAAAGCCACCAGTTTTAGGAGGGATTAAGAGGGACAGAGTTAAACTTTGAGTCAACATCTAGGACAGTTGAAAAGTATGCTGCAGTGTCAGCAAACAATCTACTTGGTGCGGGAATAGAACTCACAGCCTTCTTCTCCAAAGGCAAGCGTGCTACCTGCTGTATGACTGACACTGACTGCAAACCTCAGAACTAACAATATGACTGACATTTACAGACTGTAATTCTCAGTGATTTGCAAAAGAAAAAGAGAAAAAAGCTAAAACTAAAGGAGGCCTGACAGTTGGTGTGGAGCATTAAGGCATCTCCTTCAGTTTTCTGAGTGTTGGACAAAGTAATAGTTTTGAAGTCTACCTAAAGTGATTTTATGATATTCTGCTGAACAACTACCATTCTAATGTCATCTCTGAAAGGAAAAAGGAAAAGGGATGGTAAAATCAGTAATGTGGAGAAGACTTTGCATTTCTGGTTCAGTAATGCCAGGTCAGGAGAAGCATTAATCATGGATTCATGGAATCACTTATAGCAGGCAACTGCATTTGGAAAGGAAAGCTTTAGGACCAATAATGGCTGGTTAAACTGACAGAAATATGGACAAAGCTTTGGTTGCAAGACAGCCCTCTGTGAGAAAAAGTGCACTGGCATTACTGCTGGTCACTGAGTTGTTCAATCTTCCTGATCACTTGTAAGTGTATGGAAAAGAAAACCTTTATGTTGAGACTGGACTCTTTTTTTTTTACTGCACTGAATATTACACCTTGATAATCTTAGTCAGATACTCCTATGAGGCAGAAAAATGCAAAGGACTGCATTTTTGTATTGCTGCATTGCAAAGACAATAGGTCAGGCAAACTCATCCTTGTCATATATTTATCAAAAATGCTGTACTTTTTTCCTGGAATGTCTCACTTTGCTGTCCCTTACTAATCAAACCAGAGTCTGTGGATCAAAATAGAATTTTTGTGGCATCTCTCTCCTTCTACACAGATGGCAATTTCATTCCTTATTAGGTTGAGAGCCACAGCAAAAGTCCTTCTGTCCATGATCTGGGTGAGATCCCATAGGCTCATTTGTTCCCCTTGGCTGTGAGAACAGCATCAGGAACAAGCCATCACTTGCATGAGGTCAGTTCCTAATTAACAAACTGAATTAACAAACTGAATCTCCAGTGATAGCTGGACCACATATCTGTAGTTTACATGCAGCATATTGAATATGCTGACCTGATTCTGTTCCTGACAATCTGCACACTTATGTAAAGACCAGCGTTGAAGTTGGTCAATCTGTCCCCTGATGGTCACTCCCCATTGTCCCTACTGCTGTCTTTCCAGCATAGGAACTACTAATCAAACATGGGTTATTGGGACCATAGTTAGGTCATTATCCCTCTATGCCACAGGACTGTGGTGAAAGGAGCATTTTTGCTGAATGAGTGGATGAATGGGACAAAAAACATTGAAGCAGAAAATTCACACTTTCCAAACCATTTATTTTGTCATCCTGTGATCGGACATCAAAGAACATAAACCTGTTTCTTCCCTACAAAACAACAAAGATCATTTACCTCCTTGATGCAGGAATAATATACAATGTGAAACAAAAGTGTGGGTACGATTATTAAGGATCTGAACTACCATACTGAGTGGAGTGCAGTGGCCATCCTCACAACACCCTTGGGTGGTCTGTTATTTCCCTGTAGCACCCACCAAGTTGGGCATTATTGCTTGGTTAATGAAAAGAGATAATTTAAACATTCTCAGTGGCTGATGCACCATATGTTAGATATGATGTTTGGAATGAGTATATTTAAAAATGCGGATGGTAACCTACATTCTCATTGAATCACCTTACATTGAGCAACATTTTGTTATTCAGAAAACATCAAACATCCATATTGGCAACAGTCTGAAATAACAAAAATGGAACATAGGTTCATAGGTGTCTACTAGGCTAATGGCCCTGGAGTCTTTACAAGCCTAGCTCATAGGATTACCCTGGCATCGTGCCACCCGACCTTAGTTCTCAGTGTCTCTGTCAAGTAGAGCCGCTGGAGTGATCCCCGGGGTGAATTTTCTATTTCCCATCCACTCATCAATATTTCTCTTGAAGAGGGCCAGTGCGGTGCTCCACTTGACATGAATGGGAAGTCTATTCCATAACATGGGCAGTCTCTGGGTTATGAACCTGTCCGTCCAGCTTGTTCTGTTGATTGTGGTAATGAGGTTGAGGTCTCTGGAGCATGTAGTGTGGAGGGATTGGGATTTCTTTAGATGTAGAATTTCTAACAGAGCTGGGTCAGACATGGCTTTGTAAGTCAAGCAGAGATTGCGTCTAAGTTGACGATATGAGACAGAGAATAGTTGGAGTTTTTTGAGTCTGTCCATATAGGACAAGTGCTTAAGGCCTAAGATCCTCTTTGTGAGGTATTTTTGCAGCCTCTCCAGTTGTTGTAGGTGTCTAGTGAGGTACATGCCAAATGGGGCATTGTACTTGATGACTGGCCTAATGAGGGAAGAATAGAGGGAGACAATGACTTCTTTTTTCCTGGATGCAAAACCCTTAGTAATGAGATGTGCCACATGGAAGGACTTTCTGACCACAGTGGCAATGTGGTGGTCAAAAGAGAGGTTGCTGTCAACCTGTGTTCCCAGATCTCTCATGATGCCTTCTGTGTTCAGTGGACTATCATCAATGTGGTAATTCATGGGAACCAGGTTTTTCCCAAAGGGGATGATGACACATTTTTTGGCATTGAACTTAAGGCCATTGTTCTGACACCAGTCATTGGTCTCAGTGAGGCCTTTCTGTAGGATGTCAGCATCACTTGGGGAGTTAATTATGTCTCCCAACTTGCAATCATCTGTAAACTTTGTCAGCCAGAGTCCTTTTGTGTTAGCCAGAACTTCAGAAAAGTAGATACCAAACAGGAGAGGACCCAGGATCGAACCAAACCCTGTGGGACTCCACTTGTGACTAGTCGACAGTCTGACTTGGAGTCAGCTACTTTCACACTGTGGATTCTATCTGTGAGCCAGTTTGCAACCCACCTAGTGATATAGGGGTTGATGACTACCTTAGTGAGTTTACTATGATTCCTGAGTGGGGAATGGTATCAAAGGCATTGGCCAGATCAAGGTAGGCTGTATGAATCACCTTGCCTTCATCCACAGCTCTGGTGACTGACTTAAAGAAGTCGACCAGGTGAAGCAGGCATGATCTACCCTTCACAAAACCAAACTGTGTGGGATCCAGAGTTTGGAGGTTCCCTATATCTTTGTTTATTAGGTCCACTGTGATGCGTTCCATAGCTTTGCATATCAGACTTGCCAGGCTAATGGGTGATAGTTTCTACGGTCTGTAGTCATTCCTCCTTTGTGGAGAGGGATGACTGTAGCAGTTCACCCTTTGGTAGGGACAAAGCCTGAGGTGAGGCTGTGATTGAACAGGAAACACAGGTGAGGTGCCACTTCACTCTGTAGTTCATGTAGAACACAGCCAGGGATATTGTCAGGTCCCACAGAAGGTGTATACTTGGCCTTGGACAATGCTGTTTTAACCTGTGCAGCAGTAATACTGGGTGCCTGGCAAGCTACTGGTATTGTGATTGGTCCTTTGGTGGGGAAGGGAGAGGTAAAGTTGGCACTGAATCTGTCGAATAGTATATTGGCAATATCTGTTGGCTCAGTATAGGAAGTGCCATTGTGCAACAGCTCCAAGCAAATCTAGGTATTGCTGTGGAGATTCTTTACATAACTATAGAAGGCCTTGTGGTTGCCTTTACTATCTGCTGCAATTCTGTTTTCATAGCTAGCTTTAGAGTATTTGATGAGGGATCTCAACTTTTTGTTGAGGCTGATAAGGGAGTTTTTCCAGTCTTGGGACTTCACCTTATTTCTCATCAGTTTCCTCCTTCTGTTGTAGAGTTTGCTTATGGCAGGGGACCACTAGACTGGCTTACTTTTTTTGGAGGAGAGCTTCTTGGTTCTATTGGGTATGGTGAGATCCATGCATTTGTATACGTGTTCATACAGGGTACTAGTGTATGATTTGGTGGTCATGCAGCTGTTCTCCAATTGCATGGGTGACATGAAGTTAGCCACCTCTGTTTTTAGGAGCCCAAATTTAGCTTTGGAGAAGTTTTTCATGGTGGTTACCTTTGCGGGGGTGGGGGGGGTGTGGATTTCCAAAGTGATTAGTTTGTGGTTGGATCTAACCAGGGAGGAGTTGACTATTGGTACAGAGCAATGGTTGCCCATGTTAGTAATGACCAAGTCAAGGATGTTGCTACCATTAGTGGGGGTAGGAGTGAGCTGGTCCAGGGCAGTGGAATTAATGAATTCCAGGAAACGTTGGGCAAGTGTATTGGTACATGAGTAGTTTTCCCAGATAATGGAGGAGGTAGTTGAAGTCGCCCAGTATGAGAATGTTAGGTTGGACCCTAATATTCTCCAGGCTGCTTAAGAACGTGGAGTGTGAGTCCTGGGTCATGATTGGGGAACTATAGCAGGCTACGACCTGAATTGCTGTCTTACCCAATGTTAGCTGCACCTGAAGTATCTCTGATGTGTTATGTTGGGCTACCAGTCTGGAGGTATGCACATCCTTTATGAATATGGAAACACCACCACTTTTGGAGCTTCGGTCCACATTCTGGGGCCGAAAGGTATGGAATGAGTTATAGCCTGGTAGTGCAGGGGTGCTATCTGCTGCCTTGAACCAGGTCTCTGTTACAGCACACATATCGATGTTCTCCATTTTAAGGAGTGCTTCAAGCGAGTACATTTTGAGATTTAGACTTCTCGCAATGAGCAGCATGACCCTCAGATTGCATTTGTTTGTAGCTGTTATGGTGGTAATTTGGTCTTTGGAACACCGCCTAAAAGGCACTATAGAGGTGACAAGAGCCTTTGTCCATTATCGGGAAGCCCAAGGGTGACAGATTCAGGCCATCTCTGGCAAGGCATCTAGGTCTGTCAATCATGTCATCCCAGGCAGACAGATACTGTATCCCCTTAGAATTACACCAGAAACTTAGCCAGTTGTTGAAATCAGTCATTTTCTGCTTGTACTGTGGTATCATTCTGGGTGATGGTAGGAAGCTGCTCAGGGCTAGGGTCATACCCGTCTGGGCTACATAATCTGAGAGCTCCTCCATGTCTCTTTTCAAGTAGTCCAGGGAGGTATGTCTTTGGTCATTCACACCCACATGTAAAACGACAGAGTCATACATGAATGTACTATGGGAAAGATATGAAAATGCACCATCAACCGGGATAGATCAGGAGAGGGAAGGCATACATTGTATGTGTTTTGACCTGGAAAGAAGGTGAAGAAAACTAACAGTGGCAGGAAATCCCAACACATGGCAAGAAACCACCACCAGCATATTCTAAAAACTCCAGCCACACATGCTAAATAAATAAACAAATTAAATCATGATCATAATATCAAACTGTACAGGAAATGGATCACAACTAAAACAAAAAAAAAAATCCTGCACACTGGCATATGCTCATTGTACTGCCCATCTCAGGCAATGTTTAGCACCACTATGCTAGCAAGCAACTAGCAAACTCGTCTCATATTTCTGTACCTCAGCCATAGTGGTGTTAACACTGAACAGTGCCACCTTTTCTTTTTACATTTGCAGTTTGATATTCTGTTTTTGTTATTTTGGACAGTCACAAATATGGGCTTTTGATGCTGCCTGAATGATAAAATGGTGCTCAAAGCAAGGTGATTTGACTGAAAGTTAAGAAGCCGATGTAGACACATCAAAATGCAGACAATCACAATACATACACCAGAATACAGACAGTACATAATGTAGACACATACAATACACACAAAAAGCACCTAAACTCACATTAAATTAATCACAAAAAAACAAACACTCTACTTCTATGATTAGTTTACACTAAAAATATATTAAAGTGAAACAAACCCCAGACCATACGAAACCACAGGATGTTGTTTGTCTGAGTAGTGGTAATGTCACTGAAAGGGTTTTTTAAGACAAGATGCAGGGTTATAGTTAAGGTTAGAGAAGCACACAAACAGCAAAAAGTCAAACCAAAAAACACAAAATGACACCAGCACCTTTTCTTCTTTATTCAGCAACAGTGATCTGGCACCTTGGCAGTTTGCCTTCAAGGATCACAGTGCAACAGTTTCAGCTGACTTGTGTACTATACAAATAGCCACTTAACAGGACCAATAATTCAGTTACATTAATTTAAATCACAATCAGTGTGTACAACCAAAAAATATTTGTATACACAATTAAATATCTCAATGTTATATAAATATACAAATATTATTTAAACATACAAATATACAAATAGTAACACATATTATCCATATATAGTTCATATAGCATTAAATATATCAGTATGAACATAACTAGCATAAATACTTGACTGCTGGATACCCTACTTCTAATTTAAACCTTTCAAATCCCTACTTCTTGATTTAAACCATGGGGCATTAAAGTTTGAAATTTAAATATCATTCTAGTTTCCAGCTCAAGTAATTTACCAATATAATCGCCCCCTCTAGGTAGAAAGGGTTTTACAAGTACACAAAAAGTTAAACCACAGTTTGAATCCCCATGCATTTCATGAAAATGGTTGGCTATAGGACTTTGTTCATTATGATTCCTTATATCTCTAAGATGTTCAAGAATCCAAATTCTAACCATACGTTTAGTTTGTCCTATATACCACCTTGTATTAGAGCATAAGCATCTGAAAATGTAAACCACCCCTGTTGATCTGCAGTTAAAATGATATCTAGAGTTGAATAACTTCCCATTAATCATAAATCCTGACCGATTTTTCACTCTGTTACATATACTGCAATGACCACAAGGGAAAGTACCCAAAGGAAAATCAATATTGGGTCCCACAACAAAATTATAATTCAATAATTCCTTTAAGCTTTTTCCTTTACTAAATGAAAATGTGACATGTCTGGGGAATAAATGTCCTATATTTTTATCATCAGAAATAATATGCCAAAATCTTCTCACAATATTTACTAACACATCAGAAAAAGGAGAACATTTTATAACATAATAAAACTTTCTATTCACATCCATGCCACTAGGAGGGCTCTCATCCCTAAGGCCATTATTACAATTCCTAACTGGCATTACTTATGATTTTAACATAATACCCCCAAGCACTGCTTGCTTACATCCCAATAATCTTTCCTCATCATAACCCCTCTCTTTTAGTCTCCTCTCCATATCATCCAATTCAGTCACTTTCTGATTTTATCACTAGTTTGATCAAAAATTCTTTTAAATTCACCCTAGGGTAGAGAGTTCAGTAAGTGCCCTGGGTGCATGCTAGTTGCATGTAGAAACATATTAACTGAGGTTTGCTTCCTATATGGTCTAAAGCCTATAGCTTCACCATCCCCATATAATGTCACATCCAAAAAGTTAATGGCTTTCCTACTAAACTCATAAGAGAAATCCAAACCATGCTCATTGCAGTTTAGGGCCTCAAAAAAAATCCATAAATCACAACTATCACCCTTACAAATTAATATAAGGTCATCAATAAATCACTTATAAAGCAAAACCTTATTTTTATAAAAGGTAGTGGAATATATAAATTTCTTCTCAAAAAATCCCATATATATTATAGCATATGAGGACGCATAAGAGGCCCCCATTGCTGTGCACTTTAACTGCAAGAAAAACTATTTTTTAAAGGAAAAATAGTTGTGGGTTAAACTAAACTCCAATAAGCTAATCAAAAAAGCTGTTCTAGGACCATCACTCAACATGTTCATGATGGCTTCCAAACCTCATCTCAATTTTATGTTGGTATATAAAGATTTAGCATCGTCAGTAACCCAATAATAGTCACCTTGCCATTCAATCTTGGCTAACTCATTCAATAAATTTTTTGTGTTTAAAATATGTGCAGGAACCTTACACAAATATTTTTTCAAGTGGAAATCCAAGAAACTGCCAATATTGCTTAAATAGGAACCCAGCCCTGAAATAACATGCCTTCCAGGAGGCTTACTTAATTTTTTATGAACCTTGGGCAAAGCATATATAATAGGGGTTACTGGTTTCTTAACATATAACTTGTTAACATCCTTTTGGTCAAGAAAACCCAAATGCTCTCCCCTTTCCAATAATGCCAAAAGTTCTTCATTATAACTTATTACAGGGTTCCTAGATAAACACTTGTATTCATCTTTACATCTCAGTGTCGGCTATCATTTTACAATACATCTGTTTATCCAAAATAAACCAGTTTCCACCTTTATCTGCACATTTAAATATAAACTCCATTTTTAACTGTTTTAAACTTTGTAGAGCTAGCCACTCATTCTTAGTTAAATTGTATGACTTATTCTGATTCAAAATCTTGCTGAAAGCAATAGAAATTTCCTTGTACACAATTTTATGAAATAGTACAATAGCAGGTACATTTATCATAGGTACAAATTTGCTCTCTACTGACAAATTAGGTAACTAGCAAAAACTTTCATTGTCAACATCATTTTCATTTTCCAAGGGTTCAGAATCATAATCATAAATGGAAACATTCATTGTCATCTTCAAATATATTTTCATTTTCAATTTCATCATTATTTTCATTATTTTCCAAACGTTTATGTACATATTTTTCAAAATATACACACAATAACAACTTCCTACAGAATGCTTTAAGCTCAAAATGCAAATCAACAAAAAAGGGCATGAATGTAGGCACAAATGTACTGCCTTTATACAATACAGCCTTCATTTCATTAGAAAGGCTAAATTTAGACAAATTAATAAAATGCATTGCTCATGCATCATACTCACAATTCCTAACAAAATGTCTATTACTTAAAACGGTTTCTTCCCTTTCTTCCTCCTCTCCCACGATTCGTTTGATTAGAGTGAAGTGCGCAGTTATTATTAGTGGTTACTGTCTGGTTGGTATCCTCAGCTTCAGAGACTGAAGACACAGTAAAAGAAACAGTTTTAGAGCCATCTTGCTCTGTAGAGGACGCCGACACACTCCGGCCCTTCTGGCTGTTATTTCTAACCTTTGACCTATTTTGTGACAACTCATGCTTCCAGGAAAACAGCACACCAGTCTCATAGTCTCTCAAATTACATAAGAGCTTGTTTCTCTTACGTAGAATGATTTCAGCTTCCAATTCTAAGACTTTTCACGTATAGAGGACATCTGCACCCTGTAACAGGACTCCTCCACCACCTCGTCCTGTAAGTGCAAGATTTCCCCTTTTAATTTTTCATGTGCCCTCATATTCTGCTTGATTAATATACGGAGCCAATTTAAAGTATACTGTAAGGAGTCCTGTTTCCAGTCCTCAAACAAGTCATTTTCCTCTTCAGAAAAGTTAGTAGCAGGCAAACGATAAATGTGTAATCCTCTAGGGGTTAAATTCAAGCTCACATACTTTTCAAGAAGACGAGTGTCCAAAAATAAAGCTACCTCTTTAGCCATTAGCCTTTCCAATTGTACAAAGCACCCCTCAGGATCTTGACTGCTATTAATGTTCCATGGATCCATCTATGCAAACTTCCTTTCACATTCATTCACCATATCGATGAAATTAAGGTGACCAGGCATATATACAAGCCCAGGACCACCAACTGTTTATGACATACTGGTGCTGATGTTAAAATGTAACAGAAGCACACAAACAGCAAAAAGTCAAACCAAAAAACACAAAATTACACCAGCACCTTTTCTTCTTTATTCAGCAACAGTGATTTGGCACATCGGCAGTTTGCCTTCAAGGATCACAGTGTAACAGTATCAGCTGACTTATATACTATACAAATAGTCACTTAACAGGATCCAATAATTCAATTACATTAATTTAAATCACAATCAGTGTGTACAACCAAAAAATATTTTTATACACAAATATCTCAAAGTTATATAAATATACAAATATTATTTAAACATATAAATATACAGATAGTAACACACATTATCCATATATAGTTCATATAACATTAAATATATCAATATGAACATAAATAGCATAAATACTTGACCACTGGATACCCTACTTCTAATTTAAACCTTTCAAATCCCTGATTTAAACCATGGTGCATTAAAGTTTGAAATTTAAATATCATTCTAGTTTCCGACTCAAGTAATTTACCAATATAATCGCCCCCTCTAGGTAGAAAGGGTTTTGCAAGTACACAAAAGGTTAAACCACAGTCTGAATCCCCATGCATTTCATGAAAATGGTTGGCTATAGGACTTAGTTCATTATGATTCCTTATATCCTCTATGATGTTCAAGAATCCAAATTCTAACCATACGTTTAGTTTGTCCTATATACCACCTTGTATTGGAGCATAAGCATCCCAAAATGTAAACCATCCCTGTTGATCTGCAGTTAAAATTATATCTAGAGTTGAATAGCTTCCCATTAATCATAAATCCTGACCGATTTTTCACTCTGTTACATATACTGCAATGACCACAAGGGAAAGTACCCAAAGGAAAATCAATATTGGGTCCCACAACAAAATTATAATTCAATAATTCCTTTAAGTTTTTTCCTTTACTAAATGAAAATGTGACATGTCTGGGGAATAAATGTCCTATATTTTTATCCTCAGAAATAATATGCCAAAATCTTCTCACAATATTTACTAACACATCAGAAAAAGGAGAACATTTTGTAACATAATAAAACTTTCTATTCACATCCATGCCACTAGGAGGGCTCTCATCCCTAAGGCTATTATTATAATTCCTAACTGGCATTACTTGTGATTTTAACATAATACCCCCAAGCACTGCTTGCTTACACCCCAATAATCTTTCCTCATCATAACCCCTCTCTTTTAGTCTCCTCTCCATATCATCCAATTCAGTCACTTTCTGATTTTATCACTAGTGTGATCAAAAATTCTTTTAAATTCACCCTAGGGTAGAGAGTTCAATAAGTGCCCTGGGTGCATGCTAGTTGCATGTAGAAACATATTAACTGAGGTTTGCTTCCTATATGGTCTAAAGCCTATAGCTTCACCATCCCCATATAATGTCACATCCAAAAAGTTAATGGCTTCCCTACTTAACTCATAAGAGAAAGCCAAACCATGCTCATTGTAGTTTAGGGCCTCAAAAAAATCCACAAAATCACAAATATCATCCTTACAAATTAATATAAGGTCATCAGTAAATCACTTATAAAGCAAAACCTTATTTTTATAAAAGGTAGTGGAATATATAAATTTCGTCTCAAAAAATCCCATATATATTATAGCATATGAGGGTGCATAAGAGGCCCCCATTGCTGTGCCCTTTAACTGCAAGAAAAACTCATTTTTAAAGGAAAAATATTTGTGGGTTAAACTAAACTCCAATAAGCTAATCAAAAAAGCTGTTCTAGGACCATCACTCAACATGTTCATGATGGCTTCCAAACCTCATCTCAATTTTATGTTGGAATATAAAGATATAGCATCGTCAGTAACCCAATAATAGTCACCTTGCCATTCAATCTTGGCTAACTCATTCAATAAATCTTTTGTGTTTAAAATATGTGCAGGAACCTTACACAAATATTTTTTCAAGTGGAAATCTAAGAAACTGCCAATATTGCTTAAATAGGAACCCAGCCCTGAAATAACATGCCTTCCAGGAGGCTTACTTAAATTTTTATGAACCTTGGGCAAAGCATATATAATAGGGGTTACTGGTTTCTTAACATATAACTTGTTAACATCCTTTTGGTCAAGAAAACCCAAATGCTCTCCCCTTTCCAATAATGCCCAAAGTTCTTCATTATAACTTATTACAGGGTTCCTAGATAAACACTTGTATTCATCTTTACATCTCAGTGTCGGCTATCGTTTTACATTACATCTGTTTATCCAAAATAAACCAGTTTCCACCTTTATCTGCACATTTAAATATAAACTCCATTTTTAACTGTTTTAAACTTTGTAGAGCTAGCCACTCATTCTTAGTTAAATTGTATGACTTATTCTGATTCAAAATCTTGCTGAAAGCAATAGAAATTTCCTTGTACACAATTTTATGAAATAGTACAATAGCAGGTACATTTATCATAGGTACAAATTTGCTCTCTACTGACAAATTAGGTAACTAGCAAAAACTTTCATTGTCAACATCATTTTCATTTTCCAAGGGTTCAGAATCATAATCATAAATGGAAACATTCATTGTCATCTTCAAATATATTTTCATTTTCAATTTCATCATTATTTTCCAAACGTTTATGTCCATGTTTTTCAAAATATACACACGATAACAACTTCCTACAGAATGCTTTAAGCTCAAAATACAAATCAACAAAAGAGGGCATGAATGTAGGCACAAATGTACTGCCTTTATACAATACAGCCTTCATTTCATTAGAAAGGCTAAATTTAGACAAATTAATAAAATGCATTGTGCATGCATCATACTCACAATTCCTAACAAAATGTCTATTACTTAAAATGGTTTCTTCCCTTTCTTCCTCCTCTCCCACGATTCGTTTGATTAGACTGAAATGAGCAGTTATTATTAGTGGTTACTGTCTGGTTGGTATCCTCAGCTTCAGAGACCAAAGACACAGCAAAAGAAACAGTTTTTGAGCCATCTTGCTCTGTAGAGGACGCCAACACACTCCGGCGCTTCTGGCTGTTATTTCTAATCTTTGACCTATTTTGTGACGACTCATGCTTCCAGGAAAACAGCACACCAGCCTCATAGTCTCTCATATTGTGTAAGAGTTTGTTTCTTTTAAACTGAATGATTTCAGCTTCCAATTTTGAGACTTTTTCACATATAGAGGACATCTGCACCCTGTAACAGGACTCCTCCCCCACCTCATCCTGTAAGTGCAAGATTTCCCCTTTTAATTTTTCCTGTGCCCTCATATTCCGCTTGATTAATATACGGAGCCAATTTAAAGTACACTGTAAGGAGACCTGTTTCCACTCCTCAAACTGGTAATTTTCCTCTTCAGAAAAGTTAGTAGCAGGCAAACGATCAATGTGTAACCCTCTAGGGGTTAAATTCAAGCTCACATACTTTTCAAGAAGACGAGTGTCCAGAAATAAAGCTACGTCTTTAGCCATTAGCCTTTCCAATTGTGCAAAGCACCCCTCAGGATCTTGACTGCTATTAATGTTCTATGGATCCATCTGTGCAAACTTCCTTTCACATTCATTCACCATATCAATGAAATTAAGGTGATCAGGCATATATACAAGCCCAGGACCACCAGCTGTTTATGACATACTGGTGCTGATGAATACAAAAAGACAGCGAAACTTGTAGATGGTCTCCTTTTCCAAAACTTTATTCCATAAGCGCTTTCGTAAGGACTAGTATCCAAACTTCCTCAAAATTACACAAGCAATCAATGACTTATATACTTATGCAATTAATAAATAAAACAATAAAGCAATTATATAAAAAGCCAATTAAATAATTAAATAAACAACTCAATTCAAGTCATTAATTTAGTGTCTAGGTATTTAGTAACAAAATCATGAATTATATATGGAATACAAAGCAAATAGTTTTCTATTGGAGGAAAGGAATTGAGTTGTTTATTTAATTATTTAATTATTTAATTGGCTTTTAGCAATGGAATAAATGCATCGGTGTACCTGTTTATGAAGAATGATGTAATTGAGTTATATATGTATTTATCTTCCAACTTGTAGCAGTCCAATAGGTGATACAGTGGCACTATAATGGAAAACTACAAAATGCACGGTCATCTGCAGCCTGGGCACTATAGGTTCCTGTGATTCCTGAGAACAGAGGCTATGAGAAATTATGTACATAGATGTTATAAAACATATGTATCTATGAAGGACATAGTTATAAATATTATTCAATTATTAAATAAAATAACAAAATGGGTATCGAATCCATAGTTTAGAGAGCAATATGTACAAATTCCACTGAATTATCCCCATGAACTAATTCTCACAATGGCTAAAACTTGATTATAAAAACATATATATGATGTATACAGTTCAAAGAAATATCTGTAAAATTAATATGAATGCTAAGGTATAAGAATATTGTTACTTACTGTAGGGATCCATGGGCTGCCTCCACACCTCCTTCAAAGCTCTGCTGTGTCCCTCCAATTGCAGTTCATCATAGCGGTGATGAATCTGCACTCCAGTGCAATAGATCCCCATCCTCTGTGGATGCTCCTTCATGGTCTGGCTCCACACATTGATCATAACAAAGTTCCTGGGCCTGGATCTCATTTGCTGCTACAATCTGGAGTACACCTTCAACATCTGGTTGTCTCATCACTGGTCCAGTTGGATGCAACATGTTAGGAGACTCCTAGGTTGTTCAGGAGACACTGTTTGGAGAAATTAAATCTGGATGGACCTCATCAACATGATCAATGCAGTTGGAGGCCACAACTGATCCTGTGAGGCCTTTAGATGACATTGGTTGGATATGGTTCTTTGTGCAGCAAACAGAGTGACAAATTCTGAGAAATTGAGGGACTACCACTGACCCCCCCCCCCCCGAAGACATCACAGGTTTTTTGGCCTCACTGAATACTGCAATAGGGGAGTGATGAATCCCTGCTGGTTGGATGGAAGCTGGAGTTTCAGGACAGAATTCACATATTCATGTATTCATGTATTGCTGTGTTTGATTTCCAGCAGCAGAGTTGAGCTGCAAATACACTTCCACACATGGTAAGTATGATAAACATTCATGTACTGGTACATCTGAGTTACAGACAGAGCAGTGCAAACAGCATTTCTAATGTTTATTGCATTAATATTCGTAGGTTCATCCACTTCGAGACTACATTAGGGAGAAGCAGATGAGTGTCTGCATACTGTTGCTGTGCACACTACCTCGTTAGTGCCCTCATCTCATTTAATGGCACTGCCTTTTACTGTTATATTGTTGTTTCACAAACATTGAACACTACAAGTGCAGCTACAGGTACATACATTATCAAGTACAGAAAGACCAGGTATGCCACAGTGACATTGTTAGAGCTTTCAACAATGTGTAGCACATGTGATGCCTGACATTTTTGCAATATTTGTCAATACAGGCCCTTCTGGTGTACAGTTGCAATATCCATCACATGAGTAAAAAAAAGTGGTGAACTGGTAAAAATACAAAAACTAAAACCAATAGAGTCACCAGCAGGACTTATAGACCACAAATTTATCCACAAGTTGAGTGCTTTCATCAAATAAAATTAACTTCATCAGAAAAATTAAAAAGGCAGTCATATGATTTAAATACATCACATTTGCACAGGATAGGCTGAGTTCCCAATTTTATTTGATGAAAGTGCTCAACTTGTGAATAAATTTGTGGTCTATAAGTCCTGCTGGTGACTCTATTGGTTTTATCCATCACATGAGTATTTGCAGTCCATGTTACTGTGTTGTATATGTGATGGTATCAGTATTTGTTTCACTAAATAGATGACTGTGCTGTCTTACTCTTTACCTTCCCACTGCAGGATACACAGTACAACCCACAACCTCTACACAGCAGGAGTCCTCAATACACATATGTGTATGTATGTGGTATGTGTTTGTCACATTCTGTATGTTTTAACTGTGTTCACCTGGTTAATTCTGTGAATAATGTGACCCATAATGTTTTTTTCATGCACTAGTTGAGTTCACCACAATTAAAAAACAACATTATCCCATGAGTGTTTGCCAGGTGTATTTTTATTTATGTATCACATATGTCATGTATGTTGGCCATCTTAACAGATAAACATACATAGAGTAGAATGCAAGTGGGGCGGCCACAGTGGTGCAGCAGTTAGCATTGCCGCCTCACAGCAAGAGGTTCTCTGGTTCGATCCTCGGCTGGGGTGCCTTCTGTGCGGAGTCTGCATGTCTTCCCTGTGGTCGCATGGGTTTCCTCTGGGTACTCTGGTTTCCTCCCACATCCCAATGACATGCAGTAGGTGGATTGGACACTCAAAATTGGTCCTAGGTGTGAGTGCGCGTGTGTGTGCCTTCTGTGGAAGGTTGGGGGCCGGGCTGGCAACTCGGCACTGTAAAACTCCACTGCCAATCATGAGTGGACATGTGATCCGCTGTGGTGACCCCTAACTGGGAAAAGCTGGAAGAAGAGTAGAATGCAAGTGAAGCCATTAGTATTTGTAGCATTGCAGTGAAATATATATGCCAAGTGTCTTTGATATTCAACATGTGGTGCAGGCACATTGTTGTAATCTATGTCTTTGTATCTTGTGGGACATCAATTGTCTTTATCATCCAGCAGTCCATCCAGTGGCCACAATGTTGTTCATGATGTGTCTCAGCATGGTAGTATGGCCCTGGGCACAGAGGATCTTGAGCTGTTTGGAGTGTCCATCCATGAGATTAACAATGATGTTGCACCAGATATATCCTCAGATGTGGAGGTCCAGTTGTTAATGCATTCAGAGGGTAATGGCACAGTGGATGTTGAATATGGTGAGGGTGTTGATCAACACACCACAGTTGGGAGCACTGTTGCTGGTAGATGTACACAACAACCAGACACATGATGTCACCATAGACATAGGAGAGCAGATGTACATGACTAAGTGTCAGACGGTGTCTGCCTTCTGCTGCAGGCAAATGAATGATCACAGCAATGGCATTGTTCAGATGTTCATGCACTTGCCTGTGCCACAGATCATGTGGTACACCAGTTACATGTTATACATGAAGGACAAGAGTGCAGACATGGTGAGTTTGTGGCTGCAATGGGCACTCAGAATGAGAGTTCGCTAGCTGTGGCATGGTCAGTAGAAACACTGATCTTTATGGTACTGCAGCAGTGTCATACTACAAGCAGGATTTTGTGTTTCATGACTATGCAGAACAGATTGCAACCTGTGAGAGGAAGGCCACCTATTTGCACAACTACCATTTGACATCAATAATCCCTGTCTGTGGTCCAACCTGCACAGACATCAACTGCTGGCCCATCTGCTGACAAGGCCTTCAACATGCAGTCATGCTCCTTCATCTCAACATGGTGTTATAGACCCATCTGTCTCTTCTGTGGATCAACCAGGTCAGGATGTGTCTGTACGTGGCTGTGGCAGAGTGGAACATGGTGTGAAATGTCAGAGAGGTCAACCAAGACAGCATTAGAGTGTGTCCAGTGGTTTAGTACACATAGGTGATTCACGCTATTTCAGTACCACTGTACCGTGATATATGTTATCTGAAATAAAAATGCCTGCATTATGTCGTGCATGATTTCTCTTTTCTCATATTATAATATTATACAGATATGTAAGTGTAGCATTGATATGTGTCACTTATTGTTTACCATACAGTGATACAACAAACTGAAGGTATATGCATACCTGTGTCAGTTGTACCCTGAACTGATGTTTTTTTTGACACATTTGCATATTTTCTGCTTGGAATATGTTATGTTTATGTTATGTGTGCCACTCAGTGTGTACATCTAGTGGATACTTGGCAATTGTATGCAATCTGGGTGGCTGTGGTGGGGCAACACCTGGACATCACTGTACATCTGCATACTCATGTACATGTGGCTTGTTATTACTCAAATGTTTGGGTCAAATGCTGCCATGTAGCCTGGGCCTGCACTTGTTGTCATACCCTATGTTGCTTACGCCTGTGACTTCTGTTCACTGTGTCCTCCTGCTCCTCCAATAACTGTGGGATATTGTATTCAGACATTTGTGGTTCTTGGTGTAGTTCACCCACATCTGCAGCTGGAAGACTGCCAAGTTCTGGGGTTAGCATGCTGTGCAGCATGGCACACACCGTTATCATCTGTGCTGCCTTCTCAGGTTTGTATTGCAGTACATCCCCAGATGTGTCCAGATATCTGAACCTAGCTTTCAATACACCAAACACATGCTCTGTGGTGTTTCTGGTTTTTGCACTTGGTCTATTATAGACTTCCTGTGCAGGGTTGGATGGTTCATGATATGGGGTCATTAACCACAGTCACCTATTGTAGGGAATAAAAACACTTTTGGTCAGACTGGTTATTGTTCAGAGGGGGATCCTTAGATTGCATCCTAGTTATGCTTCTGTACTTACCCAGTAGCAAGCTTTCAGGAATCTCACCTTGCTGGAATGCAGCCCTGAGTCCACTTTCCCTCCAAATGACAGCGTTATGGACTCTTCCTTGGTGTGCTACCATGATTTTTATTATGCTGCCATCTGCTGCACACAAAATATTGTCAGTTTATGGATGGTCATCTGTTTCTGTTTCTGTTTATGTATCAATCTACTTCTGGATGTACTGGTGTTTTGATAGGTATATGTGTGCAATCTACTGCACCAAGTAAATGGGGGGGGGGGGGGTTGCTATGTTGTAAAACTGGTGCATTACATTTCTCCACTCCATGGATGGAAAGTGTATATAGTCATCCACCTTGCTGCATATTGCTTCCAGGAATTTTGTCAGGATATGACTTGCAGCTGTCAGTGATACTCCCACAGCATCCCCATGTGTCTCTGGAATGTCCCAAATAAAAGTACACCCAAGCAGAGAAACACTTTGGTTTCAAGGGGATGGGGTTTCACATTGTCTAAATAAACATGTGTGGGGCACATATGTTACAAGCAGCCTGCACAATTTGTCTGTCTAGATGATATCTGTCGATTATTTCCTGGTCTGACAACTGGTTTAGTTGCAACCTTGATATGACTCTAGCTGTCTGCTTTCTAGAATGCACAGCCCCAGCATCATTTATGGCTTGTATCACTGCTGACTGATGCACTATATTACCAACAGGCTACATTTTATATATTTTTTTCATTTTGCTACGGATTTCGCTGTAATCTGTAGTATTTGCTTAAATTCCTTGGGGTATGTAATGTATGTGCCGAGGATATAAAAAATGGAGTCAGCATGGCTGTTTGCCATGTTTAAATTGCGTTGTGTGCACACAGTGTGTTTTGGAATCACACTGGTGTGCACAGAATCCCTATTTATCCTACTCTGAATACTTAAGTACTCCATCTGCCTTCAGAGTGTCTTCTGGAACTACATCCTCATCAGTTGCACTTAAGTCTTTTTTGGTGTGCTGCCCTGTTTGCAGATCGCTTCCACAAACTTTATGGAATCCAGTCCAATAATTTAGATTTTTTTTTCAGGGTATGTTATTCCTTTAATGAATATAATACACATGGGTTTATATTATGTTGCTGAAAGGCATTTTTCTCAAATGCCTTTTCATCGACACATAAACATCAAATTGCCAAAACTCTGAAGGGCCACTTCAGCAAAATTTTTTCCCCAGGAGAAAAAAATGCTTAGCTATTATCAGGAGTTTGCCCTTTTCTCCACTGTAGTGTGATCTCGAAGTTGGTATATTTAGTTAGAGGGTGTGTGAGGGCACAGCCCCCCACTTCATAGGGTCTGACAGTTTGCTTGGTGTTTGGCTGGCCAAGCAATTTTTTCCCCTGGGGAAAAAAATTCACTGATATAGCCAATCAGAGTTTTGGGAGTTCGATGTTTATGTATCGATGAAAATGCATTCAATGTAAATATCTTTCGACAAGGTAATATAGACCCAATACACACACCTACATAACACTCACATAATATCAAACACACATGCACAGAGGGGAGGACTATTTCACTACAGAATATCTTAGGAACATAAGAATATATTAATATAATACAAGCACTTTTATTTGTTTATTTATTTGTTTAAGAGGTATTGAAAAGATTAAACACTAAACACTTTCCTCAAAAAGAACAACTGACTGAATGTCACATATTCTAATGGGACAAATCTAATAATACTTTGAAACAAACAAAGAACTTATTAACAAATAAAGATTTTAAAATGCAAATTTAAAATAAATCTAAAATGATAAAGAATTTTAATTAAAAAATTCAGCATACCCAAGGCTTAATGACTGCCTCTACTTGCGCTCCTAAAAAAAAACAGAGACCTTTTAAAGGAAGACTCTAACTCTCAGACCCTAATCAGGAAATTATAGCTGTTTTTTGAAGACCATAATAATATAAGCAAATGGGATCCTGACAGAAAACTCCAAATGGCTTCCAGAACCACAATCAGCTCCACGCCTGAAGCCATGAGCACCCTAACCAGAGTAATGTTTCCACAACTGTTTGGGGGTAAGCAGGACACACATCATGTAGGGCTTGAAAGGTAAGTGTAAGAATCATGAATACATATCTAACTGTAGTAGTCCCCAAAGTAAACCTTAGAACACAGGTATAATATGGCACATCAGAGGAGTGCCCATTATCAAGCTGAATGCTAAGATCTGCACCCACTGCAGTTGAGCCACATCATCATGTAATAGCCCAAAGCAGAGAGCACTGCAGTAGTCTAGGTGAGATAAACCCTTAGCATGAGCCACTGACCCAATGTCCAAAGATAAAATACAACACTGGATCTGGGCAATATTCTTCAGATAGAAATACAATGTCTTGATGACAACTGTTACCTGGTGCTTTGTTTTAAGCTCATCATTAAGTCTGATGGCCAGATCTTGATCATGGGAAGCAAAATATATCTGATTCTCACTGTTATTAATTAAAGTAGAAAGCACTGAGATGACAGATGGGCAGATAGTGGCATGCATTAAACATGAGATTACTATGAGTCATCCAGTCATGGATAGAATCTATGTAGTCCTCTAAGACAGGAAAGTCCAAAACATTGTCTAGAGAAAAATAGAAGGATAGCTGAATATCATCTGCATAAGTATAGTAAAAATATTTCTACCGGTAATGACCTCCATGAATGGTACCATGACTAACAATGATGCAGATAGCAGTCCCTCAGGAAGACCATAGGTTACTGGGTACAAACCTGTCAAGATCATACCTGAAGCTACTTGATGACTCCAACTTGAGAAGTAGGAGGCAGATTTGTCAGGGATGATACTGAATAGCCCACACTAAATTTTGAAACATTTGATCAGGATCCCATGGTTCCCAGTGTCAAATACCACTGAAAAACTCATAAAGAACAAAGAGAAACTATTGCTGTTGATATCTTATCAACTAGAGATCCTTAACCATCTGAATAAGTGTTGCCACCATACTGTGTTTGGATCTAAACAAAAATGGGAAAGGATCCAATAAGCCATGATATGTCAGATGTGAAGACCTTCTCAATAACCTTAACCTATAAATGGAATATTGGAGCTAGGATGGCACTTCTTCAAAATGACCACATTCAAAGATGATTTATTGAGAAGTAAATTAACAATGCCTCCATTAGCATTGTTGGAAAAGATACGTCTCTCAGGGAAGAGTGAACATCTGGAAGATTACTGGACTTAGTGAATTCAGGCAAGTTTTAACAACCTCAGAGGTCCAGCATAGCTGAAATGATAATCTAAAATTATTTAGTTGGTTTATAGACAGTAGTATTTGTAGTTGATGTTTACATACTCCGTAGTTGAAACAGCAGAATCTTACTGATATTATGATGCAAGGAAGAATTCTTAGCATTATACTTTCTAGCAATATGCCCTAAGGCAACAATTGGTATCATATGTTTCTATTACCTCCCACTGCTGCTTAGCATCTTGTTAGTCATCTAAATGATTTTGAGATTTAGTAATGTATTAGTAACTAGATACGTAACTGATTAATTTGATGTCACAGTCATTCTGATGTGTTGATGATGAAGATATATAGCTTTTAGCTGATTTTTATGTATTTGTTTTCTGGGGAAGAGCAGGGATCTCCATGGACCTTTGTCACACTCAGTCTGGGAGTGGTGTCTGGTTAAGCGACTTGCTCAGAGTCCCAAAGTTAGACAATGGAGGCTGAGGGAATCAAACCTTGCACAATTGGACCACAGAAAATGGCTTGTTTATAGCTTTTTAATCCTCTAAGCCCACTGCTGAACAATTTTTGGCTGTCTTCACCATTTAATATCCAAGCTATAACTTCCTTGTTGATTCCAACTGACTTAGTGGCTTAACTAATAGTATTTAACCGCTGATGTTTTGGCAATAATTAATTTTATAGTCCACAGCTGATTCAGCCCTTCTAAAAAACAGCTTCACTTTTAATTTTATAATATATAACTGATTTAGCCTTTTTAAGCAATAGTTTTCACTTTTTTGTACATGACATTAACTGGTAATACTAACCTCCTGTCAGTCACTCTAAACCCTGTCTTCAGGTGCATAAATTACTTAGCAATGAAGGCAATTCAGATGACTTTGTGTGGGGTTAGCTGTGCTACATTATAAAACTGTTAAATGTATTCCTTCCTGAATGTTTTATTTTTCTCAGCTGTGAAGGAGTTACACTTGCCAGTTTATCTTTATGTATTTTACTATTCTAATAATTTATTTATTTTTTTTCTCAAATGTTCCTAGTTAATTTATCTTTTTTCTTCACATTCCAGTCTCCCCTTGCCCTTCTCTATGTTGATTCACCCAACCCTCCATATGACCATTGAATCCACAGTCCACATTTGCACAGCCACTTGAGAAAATACACCATCAAGATACAACTATACTCTAATAGAAAGTGCAGCAAAACCTTAGTATTTCATATGTGGACCCTTTTTCATAAACTTAAAACAAGTGTAAATCTTAAAGTATTGCATCATTACCTCTTTTGATTGCTGCTACCTACCACTTAGCCTACATTGTTTGATTTTATACACTGCCAAAATTAGTGTTACCCACCCCCCAAAAATATAATCAGACTCCACTGTAAGCCAAGTCTCTATGTTCCCACATTATTGCAGGAAGTTTTTCTAGTAAATATAGTCACATAAATACATGCATTTCCTTCTTTCACTTAATTCCTTCTGCTTTCTTTAGTTCCACAGCAATATCATCTTCTCCAGTTGCCTAGACATCATTCACTCTTTAATCTAACCAATCTTTATTGGATTTCTCTACTGATGATACTTTATTATTAAACATGAACTGATGCTAATCCACCTAATCTGCCTTTAAGGAACGCCTTTTTCTACACTTTTGGTATATTTCTTGTAAAATAGCAAATAACACTGCCTTTGTTAGTGGTTTTACTGATACTTACTTTCTACATACTCCAAAGTAGACCAATTGTTTCTGTGGCATTTAATAGCACTAAGAATTCCACCTTTGTAATGGGGACCCAATCCATTCATACTTACTGCACTGGGACTCACTCGGCTCCCCTACCCTACCCCCAATTCCCACCAGCCCCCACTTGCAGTACCTTTGTACTTGTCCTAACACCACTTCAAATCACATCTCTCCAATCAGTCTCATCATCTAATTGACCTATAGCACATACATCTTTACTGCCATCTCCTATCTTTTCTCTAACACCTCCCTCCATACCTCTCACCATTTCGTGTCACATCCTTAGTAACTCTAGTCATACACCTAAGCACTCCCACTCACATATAGAACTCACTTTGTCATAACTAAGTCTTCTCCACCTATTTCTTAACCCCTTGCCTAATCATGATGCTACTTATCATGCTCACTATTGCTTTTCTTCTCCTAACACACACAACAACTTTTCTTACCATACACTATCAAATGATACATCAACCACTACCTCATCCAGGTGCAACCATGACTGAACCAATAGTTATCACACACTCTCTTCCAGCTTATACAACTTAGCCTCCCATGTCTATTTTAAGCATAAAGTACTTCATTTCCAATTTATCACCTGCAGCATAAAATACTCAGCCATAAAAACAAAATTAGACCCTATATCCAGATTATATGCCTCACAAATCCCTCAGTATGCTGACATTCATCCCAACTCTGGTCCACTTAACTGTCCCGCACTCTAGAAACTACTATAGTGTCCTCACAATATCACATAGTAGATAAAAGCTCTAAATCTACCCTTTGCCTCAACCCCACTGACCATTTATAACTTATGATTACTTTCATCTCAACCTTATATCCTCACTTTTGATATTCATCCTGTAATACCCCTAGACTCCACAATATACTACCCTTCTTCGGGTCTACTTTATACCCTCGAAACACGAAAAACCTGAATCCGAATCGCGCAACACATAAAGAGCGAACCGCGGATATGTTGAACGTACTAAAGCATGAAAATGTAAACCTTGAACCGTCATAGTCGGACAACCCACCACCCGCAACACACTACCTACCCAAACACGATAAAAAAAAACACATACATACATACACTAACCAAATCCCTACTTCTAACCCTAAATTAAAGTACCAAAATCCTACTGCTAACCCTATACTAACCCCACTTACACAACTGTCTATGCACTATCCTTAAACCCTCCCTAACCCTAACGTCTGTAACTACCGCACACTTCCCCTACGGAGCTATACCCAAACAAACTAAATATTCCACACACATACACTTAACAAAACCCTACACTAAACCTTACATACATTACCTACACAAAACCTTACATACATAACCTACCTATGCACTTACCTTAATCCCTCCCTAACCCTAAGGTCCGTAACTATTGCACACTTACCTTAAGGAGCTATATCGCAGATGGGCCAACTATGCGATTTTGATATTTCCACTTTCACGGTTTCATTCGTTTGACGTATTCGTGGTTCGCTCTTTCCATGTCACACAATTCATATTCGGGTTTTACTGCTTTCGAGAGCTTAAAGTAAACCTCCCTTCTTCCCCTCCTATATCTGTAGGGTCACCAAAAAAAAAACAGAATCTCATCACATTAAATCTGCATAACATATGCAACAAAATCACTCAACTTTATGTCTGCATTTCTCATTTTACTCCCAGACATCATAGTGATCTGTAAAACTTGGATTAAACCAAACATTAATGATGCAGAACTTCCTCTCCCCCAAACATAATATAATTAGGCCTGACAAAATGCAAAAGAAAACAGCTGGAATTGCCATACTTTACCTTAACACCTAAACCCTTACCCAATACTTAAATTCCATTCCAAAATTCCACAATACTGAAACACTAATTACAGGCCTAAATTTTAATGAAAATAAAAACCTGTGCATTATTTTAATCTATGTACCCCTTGGTAACAACATCCTTATAGTCGAAGACATCCTCTCCTGGGTATCAAATACAATCCCTAATGAAATGTTCCTACTAGGTTATGTAAATATTGACTGGCAGAAATTAACCTCAGGCTGACCATCTTCCAGTATAAGCCTATTTGGGTTCACAGAACTTATAAAAACAAAACTAGATGCAATAAAGCCCAAGATAAGGGCACCATTCTTGAATGGATGCTGGTTTCTGACCTAAGCAAATTCATAACTGCAGGAACACTTCCTGATACTCTAAGTGACGAATTTCCAACATCATCCCTTACTATCAGGCCAAAAAAACACGAATTTAAAATCACTTGTAATCTATCAAAATTCAGCCAGCAATCATTTATCAATAGTTTAAAGGCCATGAAATGGTCCATACCAAACACACTCCCTTTAGATGACACTGTCAATTGCTTCAATAACTTATTTCTATATATGAAAAATAAAAGAATCAGACAGAATCATTCCCCTTGGGTCTCTAAACAGAGCAACATGTCCAGTAGATTCAAAGCATGGAAAGAGAGTCAGAAACACACCATCAAAAATGCTGGTCTTCAATTAACTGACTACTGAAAAAAGGGTCAGAAAAGAACCTAGTACATTCTCTAATCATTTCCACCTTTAAATTACAACCATACTTAATACTTAGTTCCTTGAAAGCAATACCTTCTGAACCAAAAACACACCAGCTCCAACCAGCTTCTCTCCTCAAAACATCCTCTAATTCCCATCCTACCATCTCTACCTGCACCAATATTCTTAGCACATCTCCTCCTACTTCTGGTCACTCTGAATCCAAACAGCCTATTACAACTACTCTCCCTTCCTTTACTTTAAATTTTGTCCTTACATCTATAATAAAAGAAAAAATATTACTTAAGTGAAAACTCATCACTACTTCTCCTGACACATTCCCACCATAGCACCTTAGTCTAGCTGCTGATGCCATAGCTTCTGTTATGTCCAGAAGTATCCATCTAGGAGCAATTGGGGATCCAGGGTTGAGTGAGCTGAGAAACCAGGGGGAACAACTGGAAAATAGACTGAACTGGGGAGGAATGAAAAAAGAATACCTAAAGAGTATACTATATGCATGCATGAGTTACTTTTATTTTCAGAAAATTTCATACTTTTAAATTTCATGGTACTTTGAGGTATAATATGGTATGTATGAAACTTATTTTATATTGAACCTAAGCTCTTGTAGCTCTAAAACATTGTGTTTTATTTTATTAGTGCCCTAAACATGATATAAAATGTGATTTGTGTGGCATCATTATACCTTTCTGATCATTTAACTGTCACAGTGAGTTTGTATATTACAAGTACAAAATCGTTCAAAGACTAGAAGAAAAATTTTGAGTACAAATTTGGATACTTAAAAAGGTACATTGCTTATTCTAGCACCTCCTTTCACATAATAAAATCAAGAGGATTTTTTTATTTTTTCAAAGTTGTAGGAAATATACCACTGCAGAACTGCTGTGTCATTTCAATAACACTGACCAACATCAGCAGTAGCTCTGCAGTGAGCTTTCAAGGCAGGATTGTGTGTGTATTCAGGCCTCTAATTATAGATATAATCATTTCTTTATTTTAGGGGAAGCGGGTCTCAGACAGAAGAGAGCAGTACAGGAAGAAAGTATGTGCACCAGATTGAACCAGTGTACAAGACAGTGATGTTGTCTCCAAGTAAGTGTAATGCAGCATCATCTATTAAAAAATAAATGTTAACACGATTTACAGTGAATTGGAAAATGGCAGGTTATGGTAGCTAATGCCTCAGTTAAGAATTCAGTTCTGAACACAGGTTGTTGTGATCAAAGTTTATTTGTGCATCATTTGTCAGCCAACTAAAACAAAATATTGGTTAACATCTCATTTACTTTATACCCTTGGAAATGGTCCTCCTTCAAAGTGTCTTAAGATTTTCATGTCAAGAGAGAAAACGTCTCTTCCATTAGATAAGGAGTTAGAGGTAGGCATATTATAACCATAGTGTATTTCAGATGCCGTTGTATTGCAGCCGCATGCAAAAAAGATGTTATGACTCTGTAATTAGTCTTGATAGATATGAATAATTATGGTGACTCCAACTAGTATACTCAGGTTTAAAACTGTGTTAGTCTGTGCTCACACAACTATGACAAATCTACTAATTACTACCATATATGTGCTAAATATGTAAAGGAGATCATGCAAAGCTAGTTTCCTGAACAGGACATCTGTAACTGTGTTTAAGTAATTACATTTGGAATCAATATTAAGATTGTGCTAGAACTGTTGTGAGAATGACTGTTTTTCATAAATTTGCAGTACAAAGAATTGAATGACTTTTAGAGCATCTAACCAGCTATGAACTGGTTACCTGTATATACATTCTGGTATATCACTCAAAATAGTAAACATATATTCCAAAATAAAGTCAGATCCTCACAAATGCATGACAGCAACAGTTAAGTGGAAAGTACAGTTGTGCAAAATCTGACCTTAATAGTAGATGCCCTTCTCTTCAGTGTTGCAATATTCTTTACATAAGAGATTATCTGCCAAGGATAGCCTAATGTCCAGCCAGTATATCAAAGTCTTTAGGTCTTATAGGCACTGTCTGTCACATATGTGCTCCCTGTGTATTGCGTAGGGCATACAGATGATGTACAGATGCAAACACTCAGAATTGAAAAAAAAAGAATAGAACACTCTCAGAGACAAAAGAGAACATGTACATCCAGAAGGAAAAAGGGCAGAAGAAAAAGGAAAAAAGAGCCCCTCGGCCAGGAGGGCAACTAGAACACAGGGCAAGAACTACAAAAGAGGGGGAAGGTGGGATGGAGGGACCGATACTGCAACAGTGAAGATAATGACATCTGCTGTTATGGTAACATTTGACACAACTGTACTATGTCCTTCCATATTGCTGTTGCAGTATTATTCACATCAGGGAGGTACAAGATACAAGAGCTAAGAAGAAGACTAGGAGGAGGAGGAAGGCACAGAAGAGCCCCCTACAACCCTATGCAGAATAGCCCTGGCAAAATCTGTCCTGGCCCTGGAAACAACATACAGTTTATAATGTTTAGGGACAGTATGAACAGAAGACCAAGTAATAGACTCAAGGATGGAATTAGTGTCCAAACCCTTGAAAAATGCACCAGAGGGGGCCACTGCACAAGTAGAATGGTCCTTTATCAATGAAGAAAGACATTTGCCATGAAAAGAATAATACAAAGAAATGTTTTTTGAAATCCAGGATGAGATGGTTTGCTTAGAAATAGCCAATCCCAAATTCCTGGGAAGAAAACAGACAGAAAGCTGCTAAGACTTGTGAATTGTGTTTGCTTTATCTAAATAATACCTGAGCTGTCTATGGAGACCCAAGGTATGAACAACCTTCTCACCACTGGAATGCAGAGAAACAAAAAAAAAATGGAAGGAAGATGAATAGACTGATTATGGGACAACTCATTGACCACTTTTGGCATAAAGGAAGGATTAGTTCAGAGACACACTGTCTCTATGAAAAAATAGGAAAGGAGGAAGAGTCATAATTCTCTTAAGCTCAGACACTCTCTTTGCTGAAGTAAAAGGCAAAAGAACAATCTTCTAAGTACAATGTTGCAAGGAAGCTGAAAAAGCAGACTCAAAAGAAGCTTGAGCCAATTTTTCAAGTACAAAATGAAAAAGCAGACTCTAAAGAAGCTTGAGCCAATTTTTCAAGTACAAAATTTAGATCTAAAAAAGACAGAATAGGCTTTCTGGGAGGCCTGATATGAAGGATACCTTTAAGAAAATGCTTGCCCTCAAACCGAGACGCCAAAGCAGGATTCATAGACAGACAAGAAGAAATTGCTGATAGGTGAGCTTTAACTGAAGAATATGCCAACCCAGCATGCAGCAGATGAAACAAATAAGGGAGAACCAGAGGAACCTCCATAGAGAGGAGATAGTGATAGTGAGACAGGTACCAGACAGAAAATCTTTTCCATTGGAACATGTATGATTTTCTGGTAGCGGGTTTCCAGGCCTGCTGCAGAACTCAGAGTACATACTCAGAAAAAAGGTGCCTAAAAGAAATCAAACAATATCATTCACAGTGTCATTTGAAGAGTGGACAGGTGAGGATAATAAGACAGTCCTTGTCTTGCTTGAGAAGATCTACCCACTGAGGTAACTTGTGGTGATTGCCCCTGGCCAAATGAAAAAGAAAAGGGAACCAATACTGTCTGGGCAGAAAGGGAGTCACCAGCAAGATTTTGAGAGAATCCTGCCTGATCTTGTGCAGAACTCGTTGTAACAGAAGAATGGAAAGGAAGGGCATTCAGAAACATTCTCTTCCAGAGAAAAGACAGGGCATCCACTTTCCTCGTCAATGAACCTGGAACTCTGGAATAGAATGGATGTAGTTGTCTGTTCAGAAGGGAGGCAAAATGATCTACCTGAAGAATATCCCACTAATGGTCTATGTCCAGGAAAACATCTCTGTGAAGTACCCAATTGTAAGCCTGTGTTTTGGACATGCTCAAAGAGTCTGCCACTATATTGTTCTCTGAGGGAAAGTAAACCACCTGAAGAGTCACTTGGTACTTGATAGCTAGATCCCAGACTTAAAGAGCTAATCTGCAAAGCAGATAAGACCTCATACTCCCTTGCTTGTTGATGTACCACATCACTGTGGTGTTGTCTTTGAAGATTATGAGGGGGCCGGGATGGAAGAGGGAATGAAAAGCTTGCAGAGTCAGAAGTAGAGCTCTCATCTCTTTTTATTGATATGGTCTGACCTCTGATGAGGATGTCAAAAACCCTTGACCCACAAGGGGCCACAAGAAGCTCCCCACTGCAAGTCTGAGGCATTCATGAACAGTTCCTGAGAAGGAATCAGAGCCTGGAAGAGAAGCCCTGGATTAAAAGATAGCTGAGGAATCCACCACTAAAGTTCTAGTTTCAGACAAGGAAGAAAAGGAACAGGGAACTCCAGGTGGTGGCAATATTGCATCCACACTGATTTGAGGTACCATTGAAATTTCGTCATATGACGCCTGGAGAAAGGGAGCATGGGAATAGTGGAGGTCATAAATCCCAGAAACCTGAGAAATTCTCTGGCTCTAAGAGAGGACTGAGGAAAAAGAGACTGGAAAAGTTTGTCAGAGACAGAACTTTGGGAGCAGGGAGAGATGCCAGCATGAGAATGGTCTAAAACCTGCACCTGAGAAAAATATGATCCTGGGACTAAAGGCTGCACTGAGGGAAATATGATCCTGGGAGGGTGTCAGAGCTGATTTCTTCAGGGTTATAGTGAACCCCAGACAGTGTAAAATACAAATGGTAAACTGGAGATCCTGCAACAGACTGCTGGTTGAAGGAGCTTGAATGAGCATGTCATCTAAATAGGGAAACATCTGTATACCCTGAAGTCTGGAAAAAGCAATGACAGGAAAAAGACATTTAGTAAATACCCTTGGGGCAGCATAAAGGTCAAAGGGTAAAGCAGAGAACTGAAAATGCAAGGAAGAAACAGAGAAATGTAAAACATTTCCCTGAACAGAGGAAGAATAGGGATCTGAAGGTATGAATCCTTGAGGTCTATAGAAACTAAAAAAGCCTAGGGAAGAGGATGAGGAAACAAGGTCTATAAAGCCAACATCCGGAAAGAAGGAACCTCGAAAAAGGTGCTAAGCAGAGAAAGATCTAGAATTGGTCTCCATGTATCATCCATCTCAGGAACCAAAACAATTCTTGAGTACAACTCCTTTCCCACCTCTGTGGGTGGAATGATCTGAATGGTGCCTTAATACAAAAGGAATTGCAAAACCACTGGGAAATGACTAAGCTGTTCTAGAGGAGGTTGAGGAATGCGTGAAAAGGGGGGAAAAGATTTCCAAACCATTAAACATCCCTGATGAATAATATACAGCACACAAGAGTCTGAGGTGATCTGATGCCAATTTGGAAGAGACAGAGAAAGGCAGAGAGACAAGGAGACCTGGCTGAGGGAAGGGAATGCCAGCCATCAAATGGATGGCTTGTCCTGATAAGAAGGTTTGTGATACAAAGGAGTCTAAGTAGATTTAGCAGGAGGAATGCACCTAGATCCTTTCTTACCTTTAAGAGGAGGATGAGTCTGACTATGAACAAAGGCAGACATAGAAAGATAATTCCACTGAAATTGTGGGATAGAGGAGGCAAAAATATGTTTGCACTCCTGCAAGGCCTTACTCTTACTCTGGAGGGACTTAAATAGGTCAGCAGCAGCTGTACCAAAAAGATTTTTCTTATCCAGAATGGCATCTTTAATATCATTGGCAAAGCCTGAAGATACAGCCAAGAATAAAACCTCATCCCAGGTCCAAAGGCAGCAGCCCAGGAAGAGACATCAGCTGCAACATAGTTTCATTTTATAGTGTGAGGGGCAACATGGGAAGTGGACCCAAGACGGGAAAGAGCAGAAGCCTTCCCATCAGAATCAGGAATGCCAGACACCACCATAGTTACCTTGGATAGAACAGCCAAATCATACCTTTTCATATGGATCTGGTAATTAATAAGCCTAAAAGACAGGATGGCAGCAGTATATGCTTTCTTACCTGACCTATTCATGCCTTGACTGTCCTTATCTGAAGAAAGGAGCTTAGTACTATAGACGGCAACAGCTTAAAAGGCTTATTAGAGGAAACTGAAATTAGTGAAGGATCAGAAGAAAGGTACTTATACAAAAATGTGCAATCCTCAGGCATCTTGCAGAACCTGTGAGGTTTCTTGGGAGCTGGAGTCTGAGAATTGGGAGCTACAAAAGCAGTAGTAAAGGTGTCCAAAAGGGCTACCAAAACAAAATCTGAGAAATTCCCCTTCATATCTTCGAAATAATCGGCTGAGGTTCCCCCTCAACATCTGAAGGAGATATTGGAAAAGCCTCCAAGGACGTATGAGAGTTTGGATCCATGCTGGCATTTGATGGGGTTACAGCAGAAAAATCCAAGGCAAACACCGGATGATCTTCAGGGCATTCACTAACTTTGAGAGAGACATCCAATGGTGGCGGGACAGCAACTGGATCAGGCCAAGTCTTTTGGCCTTCTTGTTGGCAGACGGCTGGCACTCAAGGCAGGAGGATTCTGTTATAGTTCCCTATCCAACAGGTTAAGTTGTTGATTCTCAAGGTATATGGACAAGGAGGATAAATGACTTCATAGGGTCTTAGGGACAACTATTTGACAGCTAGAGCACTGGTTATGATCTTAGGAAGTGTACAAGCAAAAAAGGCACTGGTTGTGACAGTCTTTATGGGAATCTGCCTCCCACACTGACATTTTCTCTTTCTGGATAATGTGGGTCCACATACAAAACAATATTGAAACAAGAGACCCCAATGAGGAACTTATCTGAAAAAGGCTTGGTAATCAGCACAGCAGAAGGGTGTTCAGACCAATGTTCAATAATAGTATTTGGACTGGTGGCAAAGAAGTTCTGAGTGTTTGCATCCATACATCACCATTATGACAGATGTCTTAAACTGGAGCATACATGTGATGTGCAGTGCCTATAAGACCTAAAGGCTTTGATCTACTGGCTGTACATTGGGCTATCTTTACAGGAGATCCCTTATATAAAGAATACTGAAAAAGTGATAGGGAAGGACATCTGCCTGTACTTCTACAAGTAGACAACCAGAGTAAGAACTGAAAAAAACAGAACTCTGCTAATGAAAGTGGGAGTCACTGTGTACTGACTCAGCTTAATATGGAAATTCAATACTGATGAATTTACTTAGTCTCTGTGTTAACTAGTGTGCATATGCAACTCTTGGTTTGATTAGGTTGTCAAAAATAGCAGTTTTGTTGTGCCCTGTCCTATAGCTAGCTCTCCACAATTGAGTATGCTATTTAAAGATAAGCTAAAGTAGTGAATTAGCTGCACATCTTCTCCCTTTCACTGTCAGGAAGGATTGGAATCAGATCTCTCACCCTGCATATATTGTAAATAGATACATAGGCTGTTGAAAAATAGGTATATTCAGACAAAAATGTGAGCACCTAATTGACATAAGATTTGAATAATGAGTAGTGAAAAATCCTTCCCAGCTGCAGGAGGATTGTGAGATACTACTCAGAAACTCAAGTGTAAAAAATGAGAATTTTTCAGATGACATAAAAATATAAACATATAATCAATGGCACAGTATAACATCTATAAAGTTAATTAATTGCTTGTTTCTTTCAGCTTTTTCCAGTTAGGGGTCGCTACAGTGGAACTCCGGTCCGCTAATGATTGGTAGCGGATTTTTACGTACCGGGTTACCAGCCCTGACGCACAACCTTCAACGAAGGCACGCCCTATTCACGTATGCCTACACACAGAAGACACTCTAGCTGAGAATCGAACGGGACAATGTCTTGCTATGAGGTGACAACGCTACCACAGCACCACCACCACAGTATCTATAAACTTAATTAATGATAATGCAAAAATCTACCTCATAAAGTCATTTATTTTTGTTCTGAAAAAGAAAGAAGCAGCATGTGGGCCCTCTTTCTTTAAACTCTTGATGGTACCAGTAAGTTGGGCATGTAGTACAGTTTTCTGGATGCTAAACAGCTTCAAAATCAGGGATTCAGAAAATTATGTTAAGAGGTAAATCAAGCCTGGAAATAGAAAGTACCTTAAAATCTGGTAAATTGTAGGAAGGAGTAACGTAAGCCTGAAAATAGGATTGTACATTCAAAATATATGCAGCTGAGAGGTCTGGGTATGATCTCAAAGTGATGACATTGCTCAAAATTGGTGACATCATTTTAAACTGAGATCCATTAAAAATTGTTAGTTAATTAGTGCAGGCAGCCTACCATCTCCCTTTCCCACCCCCCACCCATATACCTCATTTTTCTACCAGGCACCTGTGCATCATTGTCATCATCATCTTCTGTAAAGTAACAGAGAGCATGTGTGTGTGTGTGTGTGTGTGTGTATATATGCATATTTTTTTGCAACTCCCTTCCTGTCTTCTTTCTGCTTTTACATCACCACTGGTTTTGAAAACCACTTGAGTCGTACCTGTTTAAATCTCTGAAAGCATAACTGCTTGTTTCACCTATATCATATATTGTAATTCTATGGATATCAGAACCACTTTCTGTGTGATCGCTGGGCAATGCAGATTATGTTTTTTAAATGTATAGGGCATGGTAAGTGATCAGTGCATTGAAATCACTATGTAAGAAGTATATAATAAAAGGTAATTTGCTATTAAAATAAGTTGTTTATCTTATTAAGGTTTTCAGAAAGAAAATGAGCAGGCAGTCCTTACTTTGTTCCAGCAGTCTTACTATCTCCATCAGAGTCCTACTCCTAGAGTTTAATTAATTTTCAGATATCTATGTGTACATCTCCATTAGTAAAGTAAAGCACCATTTGAAATCACATTTTGTTGCAGCTGATTTATCTGATGACTGTTTTTTGATGAAAATTGTACCAACAGTTATCACATACATGATTAATATTTTTTGTTGAGGGGAGGGGGTAGCATATTCTATACAGTCCATGATTAAGGCTATACCCTTTGCATTCCCTACTTGTTTCAATAAACTCCTAAGATTCTACATTTTGGACACAGCATAGCAAAATGTGGAACAGATGTGGTAGCGGAAGACTGAAAATGATGTTTCCAAATGAAGTAATCATTTTCATTATTAAATTTTCAAGAAATTATAATTCCTTAGGAGTTACATGACTGTCATTTAAATAAATGTACAAGTAAAAAATAAATGTATTATGTGTATGCAATCTCACACACACATACACACACACACACACACACACACACACACACACACACACACACACACACACACACACACACACCAACACACATTCATCTCTGTAGGTCACTTGCCATTGTAATGAAAATTATATCCCTTTGCTATAATGGTTTACTGAATACAGTTTCATTTGTCTTGAACATTCTTTTTCCATAAAACACACAGCCAGATTAATTTGCGCTTTGACCAGACCTCTACACTGTGTGTGTATATATATATATATATATATATATATATATATATATATATATATATATATATATATATATATATATATATTTATATATATATATATATATACATATTTATATATATATATATATATATATATATATATATATTTTTTTTTTTTTTCTGGTCAACTAACAATTCAGTTTTGACCTTTACAAATTCATAGAACAAAAGTTTGTGTTGGTGATGGTGATATAAGGCTTTTCATGTATGTTGTCCATTTGGTACATCCAGCAGTTAGCTAATAATCTGGACCATCCACCATTATGTCTATTACCTACCAGGTTAGATCATTTGTTCTTTATACCTAAGAGCTGAAACATGCTGGCTCCTTCAGAACAGTTACAAAGAGAGTGCCCTCCTACTCCCCTCTAATAGCATCCATATTCTAAGTTTGAGGGGGTGGTCATTTCCAGGTAAACCTTCTATGTTTTATCATACTATACATTTCACATATTATTTGAGATGACATCTTTGAATAAATTGATTTCACAGCATCATATCATGTTTTATCATACCCTAAGCATATACATTTCACATATTATTTGAGATGACGTCTTTGAATAGATTAATTTTACAGCATTAAACACTTCCTAAATTTCCTTTGGGGTGGTACCCAGGGGCTCACCTGCCACTATCAAATGAAGTCTGTTGGAGACTTGTTCATCAGTAGTAAAATCTATAGATGAAGCTCACACCACACTGTTTTCAAATTTACTGTCATGATTTAGGGGTGCCTAGAGTATAGCCTGCTCACTAGATTGCATTACAAACTTTACAAAAACTGCAAACTGCTCCTCCAGTTAATTATTGACCTGCCTCACTAAACTCGCTGCAATAATTAGTGCCCATCACCCTAACTTAATTCCCATCTTATCATTGTTAGGTTATTATTCCCCATTTTCTATTATTTCTATACATTTTTCCAATATGTATGCTGTTAAGGGGTTATTTGCATAAGGTTTTTAATTGTTATTTTTTTTTCACAGATGACAATCTCTTGTCTGGTTTGCTGGGGGGACCATTTGCTTTTTGGTTTAGATCTTATTTATGGCATTCCCCTAATGTAATGGACATCAGGCTTTTCATAAGTGTTTCAGATAGTAGCTGGAGTCTCCATGTATGTTCATCTAATTATTAGTCTAAAACAGAGTGAAATGTGTAATATTTGCATCTGACAGTGTTTGTCTTCATTAACTCAGATATGTTAATAATGATTTGACAGTCACCGAGTATCAAAAATTGAGTGAGATGGAGTACTTGTATGTTCTTAATATATAGCTGTATTGCCATACATAACAGTTTCAGCTTTTTTTCATCATCATTAACCCCCATTTTACATTTTTACTTGGGGTCATAGTCAGCTGTCATACTCTCTTACCTTCTTTGACAATCATGCTTGACTGTCACAGGTCTTCTCTTATACAATCCATCCATCTCTTTGCTGGAAACCCTTGTTTCCTCTTGCCTTCTTCCTGTCTGTCCCAGATTTTCTTCACCAGACTGTCTTCTGCTTTTCTGAACATGTGCCAGAACCACAGTAATCTGCTCTCTTTGACCTTCTCTGCAGTTGGAGATACTTTGGCCTCTGCTCTTATGTCCTCGTTTCCTCATCTGTCCCAGAGTGTACATCCTGCTTCTCATCTCAGGCATTTCATTTCCATCACCTTTAGCTTCCTTGTCTGCTCTGCCTTTATTGTCCAGGTTTCTGTACCATACAGTAGTACTGGTCTCACCACTGTTTTGTACAGCTAACGTTTCAGCTTCTTTGGTATTCTTCTGTCATTCACCACACCAGACACTCTGTGCCAGTCGGCTGCAGACACTTTGATTCTAGCTGTTACCTCCTCAATCAGACTTCCCTTCTCCTCAACCATCCCTCTCAGATACTTGAATCTAACTGTTTCACTATTTCCCTTCTATCTCAGTTCTCATCTTCTTCTGATTTCTCCTCTTTATTGCCACTACAACTGTCTAATCTGTACTCAGTTTCATCACATGTGTTTTCAGTTTTGCACTTCATTCCCCTATCCTTTGCAAAAGTTCTTGTTCAGAGTCTGTCTGTACTGCCACATCATCTGCATTCAGCAGCTTAGTTGATCTTTCCCCTCCAATCTGTTTGCTGATGTAGTCAATCACCAGTATAAACAACAGTGGGCTCGGAGCTGAACTGTGATGAACACCCACTTCAATTAGGAAGCCCTCTGTGAGACCCAACTCTGTACTTTAGTCACTGAGTTCTTGTACATAGCCTGGATTAAGTCTACTAAGGTTTTTTGGTCCTGCAAACCACAGCAGGACTGCCCAAATCATCTTTTTTGGTACCTTGTTGTATGCTATCTCCAAGTCTAGGAATGTCCAGTTGGACTATTTCCATATCTCTAACTTTTTCTCAAGCATCTGTGTCACTGCAAACATCAGGTTGCTTGTGCTGCATCCTGATCTAAATCCAGACTGGTCATCTTTCATCTTACTTTCTACTATGCTGCACACCTGTTTATCAATAACCCTCTCCAATAATTTCATGCAGCGTGACAGGAGTTTGATAGCTCTGTACTGCTCACAGTTATAGGCATCCCCTTTGTTCTTGTACACTGGCACTTTCTCTCCATACTGCTATGAGTACTCTCAGGAGCCATTTCTCCCCTGTCTCACCCAACATCTCGATCATATGTCTGCTGCTTTTCCTGGCTTCATTTCCCTTACTGCTCTTCTTATTTTTTCTAGCAGTTGGGAGAGTGGCCTAATGGTTAAGGTATTTGCCTTACAAACACAAGGTGCAGAGTTTGAGTCTCACAAGGGGTAAGTGATTAGGCTTATAATGGCTTGCAAGGGCATCAGCCTAGTATTCTCCTATGAGGGCTGGCTCCTCCTCTTCTTTCATCAAAGGCTGTATCTGGGACAGACTAGCTTCTGTGGGGTTTTCTTCATTCAGAAGCTCCTGAAAGTTCTGTTTCCATCTGTCTTTAACTTCCTGTAGGTTGCTGAGCAGGTTGTTGCTGGCATCCGCTACAAAGGGTGCCTGACTGTTTTCTTGCCTCTGATGCCTTGCTCCTTCCTATTGCAACTCCTCTCTTAGTCTGTTTGTTAGCTGACTAGTAGTTCTTCTTAGCCTAGTCTGTCTTTTCTGTGTCCCACTTTTTCCTGTGCACCTTCTTTCTTTTGATGATTTCCTGGACTTCTACAATCTACCACCAGCACTTTATTTCACATACCTGTTCTGTAATTCTCACATATGATGTTTTGAGGTGCTGCCATTCTTCTTCAATTCTTCCTATTTCTTCTTTTCCCTGAGGTGCTAGAGCCCTGAATAATTCCTTGAACTCATATGCTTTTTTTCAGTCAGCTTCCAGGTTAGTTTCTGTTAATAAAATATGACCAAACCAGCGACCAAGAAAAGTGAAAAAAAAAAATTATTAAGTCGCAAAAGTACATCTAAAAATATCACTTGTTGTCCATACATTGGTTCATTGGTTCAGTTTTCTTCTTTGCTGGTTTGGTCATATTTTATTTATTGTTTTTCAGTTGTTGTCATTTTTAATTAGTTTTTGTTAATCTTATAGCCTTCTCTGACCAGTGCTTGCAGCTGATTGTAGCCACAAGTGGTTTATGCTGTGTGCTTACTGCTTCACTTGGGATGATTTTGCAATCAGTGATTCTACCCCAATGTCCTTTCCTTACTAAGAGAAAGTCTACCTGAGCTGCATGTTGGCACCTCTTGTATATGATCTTGTCACTCTTTCTGAGCCATGTGCTGGCCACTATTTAGCCATTTGCCAGACAGAAATCTAGAATGGCCTTTCATTTTTTATTCCTGTTGCCCCACCAGTGTCAATCCAGGTAGTCCTCATGTCCTGTTCTGTCTGTCCCAATATGTAAATTCAGGTCCCCCATTATCAACACCAGTTCATGCCATCCTATTTTATCTAGTAGGTCTTACAGCAACTATTGAATGCACTTTTTTTCCTCACTATCAGAACTCTGCTGTGGGGCATAGGCTGAGTTTATGAACTGTGCACTATCCGTACTCTGGATTCTGAGTGCCATGAGTCAGTCACTAATTCTGATGACACCCCTCACTGCTTGAAGCCTCTCCCTCTCCACAATACGCACACTGTTTCTAGCCTGTCCTCTGCCTGAGTAGTAGATTCTGGATCCAAAGTCATCTTATCTCTTAGACACGTAGGATATTTGGTGGTTGATTGGTTTTATATCCAGCTTACTCTACAGAACTATCACAGGTAACTGGTTGGCCAGCAGCTTGTTGACCCAGGAATGGGCTTTATGACAGTCACAATTGCATAGGTTAGAGTAGGGCATATCTTCAACCCACTCATCACCAGCAAATACCATGCCCATTTTGATGGCATTAGTCAACACAACTGAATCACCTAGAGCCAATTTTTACACTGTTGAGTTGTGCACAGTCTGTGATTTGTGTTCTCTTATCTTTAGAGTGCTGCACACCACAGTTGATGCCCAAAGTGGTTAGTCTATACAACTCTTACACCTCTAGAGTCTGTGCTGCTGGTGCTCAAAGCAACATTCATGAGTGAGTTTGATGAGGAAATATTCATAATTTTTTTGGGAGGTAGGAGGAATCCCACCAAGGACAAGGGAGAACATGCAAACTCCATACAGGCATTGACCGGAGTTCAGGATCAAACTTTGTTCCATATGCATGTGAGGTAAGGACCTTAACCATTATGTCAATTGGTTTCCTTTTAACTGTTTCACCTCACCCTTTCTTATCCCCCTCTAAACTGTCTTTGTCTTGTAGTAGAACGTTCCCTTTTTTACTGGTAGAGTACTCCTTGCCTTTTTCTATTGGGTCTTGGTGAACCAGATGGATATGTCAGTTAAACATCCTCCCTTACATCTGGTTCTTGTACACCGTGTGATCTATACCAAACCAGAGCTTTGTCTTTAAAATCATATTGCAAACATACAATGAAGCCTACAGTTCCCTGCTGATTTTTTTTGTTTCCCCTCAGAAAACTAATGTAGGTATAATTTCCAACCAAACAAATAATGTGCCTAAACATTTTCTTTCTGGTAAACAATGTTTTTCAGCATATGATTCCAAGCATTACCCATTCATTTTTGACTCTATGCAGCCTTTTAAACCAAGTGAGGTATAATTTCAACCCATTTGACGATAGACTCGAAAAGCTATCTTTTTAGTACAAGATATATTTTTGGCATTTAATTATATAACTCTTTCAGTGGAACAGGTCCTTAATAATTTCTAACAAATGCAGTAGTAAAACATCTAATTGTATCAATTCGTTGGATATATGACTGTTGACTGGCCACAGCTGCTTCTCTTTCTCTCCAATGTATTTTTAATCAATTAATGTCCACCACCTACTGTTATTCATCTGACTTAACGTAGGCTGCATTTTTTAACCCTGAAAACATACAAATGTCCTCTAACCAGATATTTCTGCAACCTGGAAGACATAATTTAAGCCAATAATAAGGTAATATTTATGTGAGTGGCTCTTTTATGCCACTTGCTGAGCTCTGAACAAACCTTGAATCAACCAGGGTGCCCTTCCCTGAGTGGATTATTCTGGTCTCTCCACCTATTTATCTCACGTTTTATTTATCTAATGTAAGTTTATGAAAGTCTTTGATATCAAACTACTTTATAGTTTCTCCTGTTATCTCCCACATAAACCAAGTCTGAAGTGTACTCAACATTAAAGATGTAACTTATAATTGGGTCTGGTTAATGATGACTACTGCAATGCTCTTCTGAAAGCTGCACTGAATGCTTGTCGAAATATCTCTTGCACTAGCAGCTAGAATAAAATGGGTTAATACTACCCAGATAACCTCTAAGCATTATCATGGTGTAAGCCAACTTTACTGAGCAGATTTACTTAACGTCACTTTTCTTAAGGACTTGCTGACCTTTTTTAATCTAGTGTATCTAATCTTCTCCTACAATGTCCTTAACTTGCCAGGACTTAACCTAGAGACTGAGATGGTATGATAACTTCCAAACATAGGAAAGAAAAAAAAAATCCTGACTAGAGCTTCTAACTTGCCTGCAGCTGATGGTACACCTAGTTTCTGTCACAATATCTGAAACGACAGAGCATCCTCCCTTGCTCCATCCTCACCTTCTCCTACAAACAAAACTACATCTAAGCAGTGCACTTCTCTCCTTGATGAGTCAGACATCTCTTCTATCCAGTGCAAGGCTGAACTAAATGTTTCAAAAATTACACGTGCCAATCTTATCCCTCAACCTCCTGGTTCAAGAATTCTGGAATTCTGGACAAAGTCAAAAATAACGGGGGAAGGGGCACAAAGGCCCAAAATGAGGGATACATGTTAAATATTGCTCTTATAACTGTAAGATGTGACTAGAATACTATGTCTAGCATTATCATGCATTTTTGAAGGATATGAAATCTGAAACTTAAATGCCTGCCATTTTTTATTTAATTCAATCTTCAATGATAGTCCAGAAAACCACAAATTTTATGAGGAACAGACCAAAACTAGAAGGGAAACATCTGGACATTCTGCAAATTCTAGACAGGGGAGAAGTATGTTGCCACTGTACAGCTAATTGCTGTGGCCTTATCACAGTAATATTTTTATCATTTTGGCATGATATGGACAACAGACAGAGCAGCCTCTATATCTAATTTAGCAAACAAAGGGCCTGAAACCACCTGAATAATCCTGTTTATGTCATCCAGAGAGAAGTATTAGACTTTTGCCACCTGTTGCCTTTGATAACATTCACTTACTCCCCTTCTGGGGGCAATTCATTTATTTATTGACATTTGTTTACTGGAAATGTGCCCTTTTTCAGTGGAGGCCCAGGGAGAAAAGCTCCAAGGTATCATATTTAATGCAATTAGTACTTACAATAACATATTCTATAATGCAGTTTCAGTTAATAAATTGCATAATAGTCAGTATAATAAAAATTGTATTGATACTCACAAACATTAAATTTACAAGCCTTGTACTTCGACTTTACATATAGTAGGGTGGTATAAGATGTATGTCCTAGATGAGGAGCAGGGAAAAAGTCAGGAGGCAAAGAGGAAGTCTTTTAGTAACAGTTTGAAAAGATGAAGCTGAGGAACAAGTGATGAATGAGTTAGTACTTCCTTTGATACTCATTTGATGCAAACTTACATGGAGAGATCCTGAAATGTTCTGAAAGGTGCTACCAAAAGGAGTCTGCTACTTTGCTAGTCTCCGTCTTTTTGTTCACCAATGAGATATGATGCTATCTGTCACTGATGTATGTTTTTACACTCATCATCTGAGACTGACAGGTCAGTCTGCAAATGAAATCTGTTCTTGTAACCATTTAGCAAAAAGTGTGTGGCTTATCTATGTACATAAGTTCTCAGTTAATCCTACAGCATAACCCCTTTTGACAAGGGTGTTTGGCTGAGAATCTATGTCTCCTCCCAAAAGGAACTCTATCTCTGCCCTCTTGAAAGAAAACTCTGTCTCTCCTCTCAGCTGGCTTTACCCTAACCACATCCAGGTGATGGGATAATAATCAGAATTGGCAGTTATTCATCTTCTGGTTTTACAGTAATCAGAAGACAACATTATGAATGAGAAATGAGTGACTCCAATTTAGAAAGCCTTGTCTTGCTTTATCCATGACTAGGATGACCAACAACACAACACCTGCATTGTAGTAAAGCATCCATAGTGTTTACATCTATATTAATGTATCACTATATCGTCAGCTGCTGTAATAACCTACATCTGTCAATGCAGCAATCTCCCTTTGTCCCCACTCTGGAACCTGCCACTCACCTTTTCCTCTTATTCTTAACTCTTTTTGTAGGAGAGTTAGGAGGGATAAGGTGGGTGAGAGATGAATAGCTAACAAGAGAGAAGATAGAGGAAAACAATGAAGTAGAAAAGGGAGGTATGTGGAGGCAATGAGTGAGAAATTCATGCCAAAATGCTCCCTGTTTGAGGCCTGGAAAACAGGGATGTTGTACTTCATTCATATATTTTTTCTTTAATAGTTTTTTTTAGAATATTATGCAATGCAACAGAATAACCTGACTAAATATAGATTAAATTCTCTTTATAAAAGATATATACTTAGCATTTGTCTTAATGCATTATGTGTCAAGTGGTTTGAATTCCATGTACTAATCTACAATGGCTCCCTGGCAAGTCATTTAGTCACCTGAGATTGTCTAATACAAGTGTGATCACAAATGGCAAAAAGCTTCCTAATGCAAATAGCATTTGGGAATAAAATATTATGTAAAAAGCATTGTCCCTCCTTCAGTCCCACACATGGGAGATGTTCTGGTATTACTTATAATGCCAGCTTTGCTGTCATACTGTCACTGGGAAAAGGGAAAGCTCTTTGGTACCAGCAATTCGTCCTTTTGTTAAAAACTGGCCTGTCTCACACTAGTGATCGCACAAATGTGTGTTAATCATTAGTGTCCTCAGACTAGTCGAGCTCCTGTTTAGATGGTATCAATACTAAGACAGATAAACTGTGCATAACAAATGAATCCCACAACATACTTAGCAATAACCTGCTGTTGTTTACTAAAAGACTGGCACCTGTTGTAATGAGTAGCTAACCAGATCAACAATGGTTATAGCAATGCTTTACTATTCATTTTTGTTTTATAAACACACACATATCTATCTTTCTATCTATCTATCTATCTATCTATCTATCTATCTATCTATCTATCTATCTATCTATCTATCTATCTATTTATCTATCTATTTAATAGATGTGTATATAGATGTGTGTGTATGTTTTCAATTGTTGACATTCCTTTACATCAACACTAATTTAATTGATACATGAATGGTGACTATTCTAAACATATGGCTTCCTTTTGTGACTGGCAACACTAAAACCCATATCACACATACTGCCAAAACATATAAACTCATACCAGAACATAGTTTATGTCAGATAGTTTTATTCCCCTACCCCACAGTATGGGAATTTGCCTAAGACTCCTTACTTAAATATATGAAGTCTATGGTCACACAACTATCACCATAGTGAATTGTTTGGTAAACTATTTTAGTTGACAAAATACAGTTCACCTACAGAAATTTTAAACACATATGGCAAGTGTCGACAAAAAGGGTAGATTCCAAAAGAAAGTTGTGGACAGTGCAGTATGCTAAAGGAAGGCATAGATGTATCAGGAGATGATGCAATTTCATAACAGACATTAAGACAAGAGCAAGTAACAATTTTTGCAGACTTTGCACATGATCTCCATATTCCAAAACACAATGAATGCCCCCAACAGCAATAAAATGCAACCGAGTAGTGTATCACCAATTTTATGAAAGCACTTGGCATGGGCTTTTTGTGTGTAGCCTTCACTTTACAATTTCCTGTGAATATCTACACAATCCTGCATATTTTGAAATATTACATTAAAATACAAGCTGCATTTAATGCCTTACAGCAGGCTGGGGTACTACAAGCCATCCTAGAAGGCAGCCAGCAAGGCACTGAGCCAGGCTACAGCTAAGCTAGCTCTCTGACTACGAAATAATAAATATATTCCAGTTAGATAGAGAGCTGATGCAGATGGTGTGCAGGATGTGTATACCCAACATGTCTTCACGCAGTTTGCATCGTAACCCAGTACTGGTAGAAACAGAATTGTGTCCTAGCCTGGATGTACTGGCCTCTGGAACATTTCAGCAGTATATGGGTGATACTGTAGAAGTGTCCTGGACAACTGCCAGTCACATTTTAGGACAGTTCCTGGCAATAATGTTCCAACATGATGAAATTCCTGAGTGGCTTCTACTTAGTAAGAACAGGACCACAGCTATGATGAAAGCAGAATCTAGACCTGTCAGCATTAAGCATGAGGACTAAATATGTGTTATCTCCTTCCTACAAACATATGTCTGTGGTGTCCAGGAGCTGGTTGTGATGACACTAACAGGTTGGGACACAGTGTGCATAGGATAAGTACTGCAATGTATTTATCTGGACATTACTTCTGGGGTACAGAAGAGGTTAGCCAGCAGTAGATTTGTGGACATTGCAGCACAGAAAATTATATACAAGGGTCATGTGTGGGATTAGTGAGAGGTGATCTGCCCCTCCCCACTGGAGGTGGCCTGGTCATGACAGCCAATGTATATAACACCCATTTTGTACTATGGCACTGCTCTAGCACTGCCATAGCAAGGCTTTCAACAGAGCATGCAACAGTTATCATGCTAACATGCTGTGCAGCAAGTGCTAAGACATCACCATTTCTGTGCTCCTGACCTTCATGTAACACAAGCAGATGGTGTGCTACACAATTAATAGCATAGGCAAGTGTGCACAGGTGATTGCCGTGATGTCACTGTAAATGTTCAGATGCCTGTAGATGTATTGGCACACTGTCTGACACACATCCATACATACATATCAGCAAAACTCCCACATGTAATCTGATAGACACTATTAGTCTGTTGTGGGCAAGAGTCACCATCACTAGTAGACTCAGCCTGGGACAGCAGGTCATAGACATCATTATGTCCACTATCTGATACCCCTACATAATCAGACTGGCTGGCCACACTGTCCTTCCAGTCAAAAGCTATACCATGATCCACCTGATTGTCCCTTTCTGGACTGAACAATGAACTCAGTGAAGTCCCCTGTGTGCCATTAGCTGTGCTGTCAGAATGAGGCACATCACATCCCATCCCAGGATCAGTGGACAGGCTTGTGGAGGAAGCTGGAAGTGGACATGATGCAAATACAGATGGATGAGGCATGTCATATACATTTACAGAAGTCAAATGAGGCAGGATATGACTGACATGACTGGACAGTTAACTGCACTGACTAATTATGATGATATGGACTTACTGGATTGGTGTGGCCATGGTCAGTGCAATAGCTCTATAGATTTCAAATAATCCATTTAAGTTACACATTAAGCACATATGAAGGACAATGTTAAAACAAGCATACATGATGACATACCCAGTATGTCCTCCGCCTCTGACTCCACCTCTGGTGAAAAGGGTGGAAATGCCACTGTGATGTAGAAAGGGACAGGTACACAAAAACACAGTAGTAGGCACATACATAGCATCATATAGCATTGGAAATGAGGCATATCACACTGCAGATAAAAGATACACATACCGGATGGCTGACGGTGTCTTCCAGAAGGCAAGTGTTCTATACAGGTGAACAAAATAAACTTAGTTATATAAGTCACTGTCACACTTAAAAATATTCCACAATAGGCAAGCATATATTCTGCTTGCCATGTCTGTCCTTGGATGGAGAATGGTGAATTTGACATTGTATAGGACCTGTAGATTATAGTAGAACATAAGGAGCAGGTGAGTTATAACTGCAGGCAGAGGCTGGCAAAAGATATTATTCAGCCAACTGACTGCAGAGAGACTTATCTTATGTGTGCCATTGTAGGGCAGATGTTGATGGCCCTGTGCTTGTGAATAAACTATCCGTACACATGGTGCTGACAGCATCACCATACACTTACTGGGTTTTACCACATCTGGGATGTTCAGGTGTACATGACTTTGTTTTAGCACATAACATGCATACAAAAAGAGATAGAAGTGTGAATGAATGTCTGTGAATGACAAATGGATTATGACATTGTGTTTGTGAATGGTGTACAAACCTATACATAATGGAACACCTGCCTCAATCCCTCCACTAGGTATGCAATGATCCTACCAGATGTTATGGTGTGAGGCCAGGAAGGTCATTGTCTCATCTGGGAGAGGTAATATTTGCCCACCTCCAGTTGCATTTCTCTTCCTGTCAGAGTACTGGAATTTGTTGGCTGCATGGATCATGTCAGAGCAATGCCCACCTACAGCATTCACCATGTTGGTGATATCCCTCCACACTTGATTTCTCCAGAATGTATCGCCCTTCCATCCAAGCAAATTTTGTCTATGTTGCCACAGTGCCTTAAAAATAATTTTGTTATATCCTACATGAAAAGGCCCAAAAATAGGGACAATTTTTAAATATTGCTTTTACAAACTTAGAAAGTTGATAGAATTAACAGATTTTGCATCAGCATGAATTTTCTGAAGGATGTGAAGTCTGAAACTCAAATGTGCATATTCCATCCATATCTGCAGTTCACTAGGGCTGGTGTGCTTGTAGTGGTTCACTTGCAAATGTGGATAAAGACCCTGGTAATGACAGATATGTATCCGTATGCATGCATACTGGGGAAGGCTATCCCTACTCTTTTTGTAAAAGACATACTGATGTTTAGATGCTTCCACACTGAAAAATACAAGAGATATGATTTTTAAGGTACACACAGGACACTAATTATGTCACAGAGTAATAGTAAGCAAAGTTCACAACAGCAACAGAAGCAGCTGACCCCATGGTAGCTTACATTTGTTCTAAGTTGCAGCTGAACAGCTATACCTAACAGTGAGGTTAACTCAGCACAAACAGCTTTTAAGTACCATTTATTCCATGCATAATTAATGAGCTTCATAAGCATATAATGATTTGGAATCACATCAGCTAACATCCGCTTAATTCTCAAATTTTGCACATTAACCAATAACTTGATGTAAGTGTATGGTGTTCAGGGTAAATGCCCAATAGTTATCATTGAATGTGAACATCTGGAACATGTGCCCAATGCCTACTAATAGAGTGCTATTCCCATACAAGTGCCATTTTTAAATAGGGATTCTGACACATTTTTAGATCATATCCTTGCTAGCTACAAACATAATGATACCCCAATGAACATTTTTCACAAGGCATTCTTCATTACACTTTTGGGTTATGTGAAGATGATGTCAACAGAGATAAGGCTGCAACACATCTGAGTGCCCACCTAGAGAGACAAGGATACCATCCAGATGCTGACAATTTATGTGGGACATGAACAGAAGATGTGAGCATTCCAGATTAACTTTACCCAGATAGATGAATGGAACCAAAATGGGAGGGAGCTCTGAGGATGCACCCAAATCCTTAGGATTGTTTTTCAGGTTCTGCTATCAGTACTAAGATTTTCACTTTAGGGACTGGACTGCCAGAGGATTATAGAGGTATGTCAGCAGCCAATGGATGTCTACAGCAAATGCTATAATCCACACCTTAACACATATTAATTACTGTTATCATTGACTGAACGGATATGGTGATATAATGAACTGGGATCCATAACTATTCAATTTGTATATGCATTACTATCAGTAAGTTACTTGTAATGAAAAATAAGATTTAGTAGTTAATTATTGATGGCTGTCCAAATGAACATCACAAAGTTAAACAGGGCCAAAAATGTTGGTGTGTTTTTTATTAACAGCATTATTTCTCATTAATATATATTACAGACATCTTATAAACAGTGCTATTCATTAACAGAAGCTGTTATACACGTAAAGTGATTGTTACAGTGTAGCAATGTAAAACACATAGATACATTGTTCAGAACAGTGATGGACTAATTTATTTTGAAGAATTTAACATATTATGACTATGTTGCATTGCTGAGTGCAGTTGTATGAATAAATCTACATGAGAGTCATTGTTGGAGATGAGTGCAATAACACCTACAGTACGTAGGCTGCGAATGACTCTGCATTCCTTCTTATCTGTAACAGTTTGAGATTGTTCCATATCATGTAGTTTCTTAGCACAGATTTTGTTTTGATCCCCTTGAAATAATTACTGAATAACAAAGTAAGTTCAGCCTTAAATGTTCAGTAGTAACTATTCACATACATTGCTATTTGACTGAGTTATAAAAATATAAGAGCATTGCAATACACCATGCATTCAGTTTGAATGAGTGTTGTAATCACACTTGATTTACAGCAAATGCAGAAATGCATTTCCTAGACTGTAACATAGCTGAAAGTTTAGCATTCTTGGTGAAATCAGTAACTACAAGTCTGCTTGTTTTGTTTTGGGGGTTCTAATCTCACAGCAGTCCTTTAATTCTTGTAATGGCCCACTTTAGATTTGTTCCATATTTAGGCATGTTTTGTTACTCATAACTTATGAAAGGTAATCTCTGTGTTGTAGAACATAGTCCTTCTATGCCGTGGATATCGATGTATATCTTCATTATCTGCAACACCTTCAGATTGTTTTTTCTTACTATAGATTTATTGTGATTCCCTTGCAATAATTGTGAAACAAAGGATGTAAACTCAGTTTTAAATGTTCAGTAATAATTACTCATGTACATTACTTCTTGACTGACATAAAAAAAATATGAAAGCATTCCAGGGCACCATGCATTCAATCTGATTGAGTGTTTTAATCACACCTGATTTACAGCAACTGTAAGTATGTAATCCCTGGACCATGACATAGATGAAGACTTAGTACTCTTAAGTGTGAATTGTGACTGCAGCACTAATTGGTTTGTCTTTGTGGGTTTGAATCCCACAGCAATCTTTTAATTCCTGTAATGACCAGTTTCTGGTTTCTTAGACATTTAAGCATGTTTTGTTGCTCATAATTTATGTAAAATAATTTCAGTGTTGTAGCACACAATGTGTGGAATAATAACAAGTGTGTGATGGGTACCATCTGTCACTCAACACAGGTCAGCAGATGCCAATTATCTTTTTTATTATATGCCATATATGTCCATATTTACACACCTCTCTCTGTCTTGCAACTCTTTGTGTATATGTACTTAGAAATAAATGCAAACACACATACACACACACACACACACACACACACACACACATATATATATATATATATATATATATATATATATATATATATATATATTGCATGTGCATAAATTTGGAGAGAGAGATGCATACACATATCACATATGTTTGCATATATACTGTACATATATGTGTGTGTGTGTGTGTGTGTGTGTGTGTGTGTGTGTGTGTGTGTGTGTGTGTGTGTGTCTATACATAGGTCTGTATAGCTAAGTAATGAGAAACATACACACAGACATACATAACTATGATACCTTAATACATACATCTGTGTCTAAAAGTATCAGTGTATGCTGTATTTATCCATTTCTGAGCTGTATTTTAAGTGACAGTAATTATACTTCTCATATATTACTCAGGGAAAAATAATATCATTGTAAAGGTCATCCCTTAATATGTAATGTGCATATTGCACTAACTGTGCTTAATATTACTCTAAAATGTATAATGCTGATCACATTATTCTTCTGAAAATGCATTGGGCTTCTCACCTTTTATCCACCAGTAATTTCGTATAAATCATTATACATGGGTAGACAGGGTCATGTGGTACTGTATGTCATGCTTAAATTATGACATCACACATCAGTCATTTCTGATTAACTGTAGCTTATTTAACTATAGCATAGAGCAAGCAGCTAGAAAAGTAGGTTTGTGGACATTGGTGAATACCAAAAGTTTGAATTTAAGCTTTCCCTAGTTTGCAGTCAGTTATCCTAGTCTGTGAGATATGCATTTTCAAATAAACTCTCTCTGTATGAACTGTTGCCCAGTTATGTATGGCACTCCTTGATCATAGAAATTGTTTATTCTGACTGTGTTCTGCATAAAGTTAATGTAATATTAACTGCCATCTAACCTCATAACATAAAATCATTGTTGTCAGTTAATATTTCTTATTCTTTTATTGATGCAGATGATGAGGAGAGAAACAGGAATCAAGCCCTCTGTATAGAAAGGAGGGACAGACTTGAAGAGCAGCAAGGGGAGAGAGGTATGTATTACAGCCTTATTTTTTCCTGATTTGATTTCTCCAAGTCTTTTGGGTTTCTAATACCATGACAGGAATGGACCCCAGTCACAAGTTTGGGTGTGATAAAAGTTCATAAAATTAATAGTTTCAGTCTTTAATGTTAGCCAAAAGCACTCTTCACAACTCCTGCAATGTGCCCAGAACTGACTCCTTTTGTAATTCTTATGGAGTTACATGTATTGGTAACGTAACATACAATTGTGTATTTTTTTAGACCCATTACTCCTACTTCTATTGCAACTGTCTGGGGATCTTTTTCCACATTTCTGCCTGTAACTTATGTTTATTTTATTACTTTGTGTCTTTCTGTATGTAAGACACTGTAATCATTGGGTGTAGCAATTTTAATGATCAGCCCTACTTTTGTCTTCTTTTCATGGACTGCTATATCTAGTTATCTCACATCCATTTTCTGAACTTTTGCTAATGGGTGATCCCATATGATATACCCTTCATCATTCTCTACAGTGCTTTGTGGTTCATGTTTCCATGTATGATAAATCACGTCTCTATCTCTAGTGGGAGATTTGTATTCAGATGACATCCATACATGCAAATTTGATGTCACTCTTCCCATAATGCATCGACAGTGTACATCTTATATCTGTTAATCTAGAGTGTATTACTTTTTCTATGCACATGATTTTGATTATCCTGCATTCATACATGTCCTTAAAAATTTGTTAGTGATGATATTGAGGTTAGATGATGTTTGCAGGCACAACTGAAATGGTAGCCATTTGTGTTCTACTTGTACAGTGTTGTCATTGTGCATGTACTACATATGAGTTATGTGCATTTGCTGGAGTACTACTTCCTGTTGACACAATATAACACTGTTTTTATTATTTTTGATATCTTATCAGTATACAATGAGCAACCTGTGTGTATAGTGGTGTCTCTTAACTCAGTTCATGGTAGCTGTCAGTTGCCTGTTCACATACTGGATGGGTGACTTCCTTCTGACAGTGTCAGTGATGTTGTTAGAGTTGTAATGCAGTATTTTGTTTCACTGTTCTTCCACCAATGTTTAGGAGCACAAGTATGACGAGATAATTATGTTATATACATATTTGTACTTTACTGTCTAACATGCCACTCTTGACTGTGTTATGTTAGTGTGGCTTTGGGACTTATATCCATTATGAGCCTATTCTGTTTCAAAATGGCAGCTACATCTGTCATTTATGTAAGTAAACTTAGACTATTGCCATCTATGTATTGTGTCGGTGTCAGTGCTACATATACTCTCGTGTCAGGCATGTGATCAGTACAACATGATAGCTTTTCTTCTGAATTTGATAATCATCCTTACATGATGGTAATGTGATGTTTAAAATTGCAATATGTCTTTACAAGGTAGGTATATTATACAGAAGGAAAACAGCCATTGAATGTTGACATGTGTAACAGGTAGCAAAGATGTACAATGTCAGAAAATAATTTATACATCCTCTGCTAGACTCACTTCCTTAATAACTTCTATGATAAAAAATTACACCATTGCATACTTTCTGTATACTTCTAGACTCTTCTACAAAATGAGTTATCAGTACATGTATCTACATTGCATTTGCATACATGCACACCCTCTGTGTTGCCCCTGGCATGGAATGTCTTTTTTGACATCAGGATCACATTTTTGGCTGTCCTACTATGTGAGTGTGTATAGTTTGTGATTTATTATTCAACCACATTACTCTTTTGCTGCAGTATTGCTGCTTGGGACTGTGCTTTGATGTTTGCCTACTGCATGCAGATTTGGAGGTCCTAATATGACCTCTTCTTGTTTACTCATACATTTCCTTTGCTGGATTTGCTTAGCTTTGCTATTGCTTGGCTTACACTTGCACTGCCAACAGCTTAGTGAATGATGATGTTTGATATTCATTGGATACTGCAATGCCGGTAGATCCCATTTATTGTTCTGTGCCACATGTCTACTGTCAGTTGTACTCCTTTTGACATAACTGTCACATAGTTTGCAACATTTTAGCACTGCTTTGTGCATTGGTACATAATGTATTATTGAATCCTTACCCTATTTATCAACTTTCCTTAACCCATGGTGTACAGTCCATAAGTGTGCTGTCTGTGTACTTCATCTATCCTTTATGTATATTACCAACCTTTGACTGTCCTGTATTGTTCTGCTTGTCATATGTTTGTGCCTGTCCTTTTCCCCACCTTCTCTTCTCATGTCTTTTCCATACCTTTCCATAATTTTCCAATCTATTCTCCCAAAAAATAAAAATGGGGCCTATTCTCACCCCAAAAAATTACCCATAAAAAAAAATATATATATATATATATATATATATATATATATATATATATATATATATATATATATATATATACCTAGGACGTTTGCTAAAGTGAGCAAACGCCCGAATCCATAATAACCGAAAACACTTTAAAGAAAGCACTTTTATCAAAAAAGCGCTTTTGTTAAAGCGTGTAACAAAGAAAATAAAATAGAACACTACATTTACATTTTAGCAGGGGGGCTTCTTCACAAAACCTGTTATTATAATAGCTTTCTAAGTCTATAAGAGCAATGATTAAAATTTATCACCAATCTGGGGCCTTTGATACCCCACTGATTATTTTTGGCTTTGCCTAGAATTCTTGTGATAAGATGTTAAGACATATGATGCCACGATGACATGCATACTTGACATGCATGCCACGCTAATCAAATAGAATAAGTGGAAAATGTCCAAGATGCTCAAAAGGGAGTCAAATAGGTGCTCATAACATTGCTAGTAATATCAGTGAGTGTACTGAATATTACAAAGCAATAACTTGCAAAGCCAAAATGTGGTGTATGAAGTGAGAGGGTGGGAACACCCTCCAGTTAAAGCCACAAGCCACCAGAAAGTAACTAAAATTTCAAATAAAAATGCCAGTGAATTGGCTTCCTTGACTCATTGCTGTCACCAACATCAATGCCACTTCTTCTTCTTCTTTCGCTTTTTCCCAGTTAGGGGTCACCACAGCGGATTACCTGTCCGCTCATGACTGGCAGTGAAGTTTTACGGTGTCGAGTTTGGGAAAATTATTCTGCATTATAAATGAAAGTGAGCTGCATCATAGTACCTGTCAAACTTTATTAACAAAACAATGCAGCAGAAAATGTGTAACCAATAAATAATCAAATAATGAAAAGACTCTACAAGATCTGATGAATGATCTAAAACAAGGGTCTATAAAGTCAGTGCAGAATTTGTAGGAAGAATGTATCCAGGAAGCAATGTTTAAGTGAAGAGGCATATATCTTGAGGGAAAGCATTATCAAAAATTACAGAGGAAAGGGACTACAGAGCAATCATAATGGAAGAACTAGTGGAAACCAAGTAATGAAAGAAAATAAATAGAAAGTTTTTTGTTTGAATACAGTGATGTCTACAGAAGGGTTTCACCTGCAGAAATTCATAGGAGTCATAGGGTTTTAAGGCAATAGTTTAATCTGATGATCATGTATGCCTTGCCAATATCCACCTCAAGGAGGGAGGGTTTAGTTAGTCCAATGGTAAATTTAACAGTATCCATTCAGTCTTACTGGTTTAGTTTGAAAGAAGATGATGAATCATATTGCTTAACATGCAGATGAAGTTTATTCCAGAGAAGTGTGAGGCACTGGGTAATAAATCTAGCTCTCGATTGCATTTTGCTTATCTCCTGATGAATCGTCAGATCTCTGGTTCTAGTGACTTGTTGAGATATAAGAGGTCAAGGGCCACTAAATGGCTACTGGCATGGTAAGTGAGACACAGATCACTTCTTAAGTTTTATAAGACACTGGTACAGGGGCAGGGCTTCCAGACTCTCCTGGTAACAAAGGTTCTTAAAAGTAGAGATATTTTTGGTTAGGAAACTTTGGGACTTTATGAGTTTGTTGATATATCAATTGAGGTACATCTCAAGGGGAGCACTGCACTCAGTGTAAAAGGCCTGACCAGTACTGAATCTAACATCTTTGGATCTAGATGAAATACCTTTGGATATTAACTGTGCTAAGTAGAATGATTTCTTGACTACAGATGGCATGTCCCTGACTACGTTTTCATTTAGTAAGGAGTGTTATCTATATTGACATTGTGGGTAATCATTGTTTTCCAAAAGAAATAATTCTACTCTTTTAGCATTTAATTTAATCCTAGCCTCCTTGTGGCATAAACATTGACTCTAGATGATTGTCACTGTTGATGCAACACCCTGACACCTTGGGAAAATGGGAAGAAGGGGATGTGGATGTTTGGATGGATGGATGGATTGATGAATGGATCTGTACACCAGGTATTAATAAGTATAACATCATTCTGAAGGGAACAGATATCCAAGGGGGTTTTGACAGTTACACCAATTTTGCAGTCATCCACAAATTTGACTAACCAGGGGTCTAGGATATCAGTTTTGAGATCAGAGAAGTAGAGGCCAAACAGGGCAGGACTCTACAGACTCATGGGGACTCCACTGCTTACCTTATCACTATTTGAAGAGGCAACTACCACATGAACTATGTGGGTTCTGTCTTTCTGCCAGCTGGCTATCAATCTTACCACATAAGGATCTAGTTTACTTTTTGACAAATTGTTGTTTTTAATTTCTCTGTATTTCAACAGGATAAGATGCTAATGATATATATATATATATATATATATATATATATATGTGTGTGTGTGTGTGTGTGTGTGTGTGTGTGTGTGTGTGTGTGTCTGTGTGTAAAAGAAGTGCTCGTATAATACATTTGCTAACACTGCTGTCAGTTTATGAGTTAATGTCTTAAGTGTTCTCTGCCTTTACTAGCTCTTTCCAACAAGCAGAGGTGTGGTACATTATCAGATGAGAATTAAAAAAAAAAAATCTGTGGTAAGGCTGACTGTCCTGTGTAAGGTCAATAGTATTGATTACATTCACCCAAACTCTCAAACACAGATACACAGTCTCACTGTACCTGTCATAATACCTATTCAGTGCATAAAATTAGCTTTGTAGCGTTGGAATAACATGTCATTGTTCTGTTATTTTCTTCTGTCTAACAAATATCCAGAAAGCTTCAGAAAGTTCCACAGTGGAATAAAAACCTATAATGTACAATATAGCTATGCCCAGTGCAGATGGATTTGTCACAGTACCTGATTTGTAAGCTTTTATCTTGTATGTGACATTCACATAGTTATGTTTTTAATAATGAAAAAATGTTTTTGTTTTATGAAGTAAAATGCTATTTAGGAGTGTCAAACATAGTGGAAACATTGGTAAAAAGCATGTTTAGCATAATAAAAGGTAGTATTTGCTCTATAAAAAGTCATATTAGTGCAAACATTTGTAAAATGATGGTGTAAGTGATCATGAAATGAAAATGTATACAAATAAATTGCTGGATTTTAATATTTCTGCTATCTCAAAAGGGAGCTATGATTTTACAGGATAAATTAATCCAATTCATCTGCATTGAATAGAGGTATAGGCAGAGACCTTTTTACTACATTAGTTTTCAGTTTTCTTTGTACCATGGAGTTTTTTGAATATTTATAAATTTTTCTTGCCTTGAGCAAGGGATCCGAGATTCTGTAAAGTTTGTGGAATCTATTTGCAAACAGTGCCATACACCAAAGTAAGACTTCGGTGTACTAGCTGAGGACGAGATTTCAGAAAACATGCTGAAAACACCCTGAGTACTTAGCTATTGAGCATAGGATAATTAATGATTTTTTACACTCCTGATTAATTTCAAAATGTAACATATATGCCCAACGCAACTTAAATGCAAAAAATTGCAACACCAACTCTGCTTCTGAAATCCTCAGCATATGCTATACAGCCCACAAGGAACGGAAGGTACTACTATGAATTCTGCTGTATTCCATAACAATAATGAAAAAAAAAGAAAAGAAAATGCAATCTGCAGTTCATCAATTAAAATAGGCTGCAGTGATACAAGTCATAAATGAGGATGTGGTTGTACATCCTGGAGGCAGCCAGCTAGAGTCAGAGCAAGGCTGCAACTAAACCAGTTGTCAGACCAACAAATAATTGACAGGTACTGGCTAGACAGACAACTGGTACAGGATGTCTGCAGCATTTGCTCCCCACACATGTCTGCGTTTACCCTGTAATGAAACCTCATCCCCCTTTAAACCAAACTGTGTCTCAGCTTGGGTGTACTTGCACCTGGGACATTCCAGAGATACACATGGGGGATGCTGTGTGAGTGTCACAGACAGTTAACAGTCATATCCTGTCAAAATTCCTGGCAGCAATGTGGATGACTACGTCAACTTTCCATCCACCCCCATGAAGCAGAAAACTGTAATGCACCACCAGTTTTACAGCATTGCAAACTTCCCCATGTACCTGATGCATAAATTGCAGACACATACCTATCAAGACACCAATACATCCTGAAGCAGGCTGATGCATAAACAGAAAGGGCTCACCACCCCTGAACTGCCAGGTTGTGTATGCAGCAGATACAGCATAACAAACCATATGGCAACACATGCACACCCAGGAAGCATCCATGATTCTGCTATATGGAGGGAAAGTGCACTGAGATCTGCATTTTAGCAAGATGAAATACTTGAGGTACTGTACTTCTACTAAGTACAAGAATACAGATAGGATGTAAGTTAAGGATACCCCTCCCAACAATATCCATGTTGACCAGCTTACATTGCATTACTTACTTATGTTTGCTTTGTGATATTTACAGTAACAGGTAACTGTGGTTATCCACTTGAGCCCTGGCTTATGACTCTGTACTGTGAGCCATCCAACCCTTCAGAGAAGGCCTGGAATAGAGCACACACAACCAAAAATATCACAGAGCATGTGTTTGGTGTAATGAAAGCTAGGTTCAGATGTCTGGATCCATCTGGGGGGTGCAATGCAATACACACCTGAAGAGGCAGCACAGATGATAATGGTATGTGCCATGTTGCACAACATGCTAACTAGAGCACATGGCAATCTTTCAGCTCTAGAAATGGGAGAAATAACCCAAGAACCCTAGATGTCTGAAGAGGACACCCTACAGGTATCAGAGGAGGAGCAGGAGGGAATAAATCACAGGTGAAGTTAATGTAGGGTGTTACCGCAGGCCCAGGCAACATGGCAGTATCTGACCTACAACTTTGAGTCATGACACGCCACACATACATGAGTACATAGATTAAACATTGATGTTTAGGTGTTACCCCACCACAACAGCACAGATTGCATTTAATGGCAATTACCACTAGAGCTACACACTGAGCATCAGACATAACAATATAATCATATTATATAACATTATGAACATATACAAATCTGTCACAACAGGGATTATCAACTCAGGGTACAACTGACACAAGTATGCATACAGACTCAGACTGTTGTATCAGTGTATGGCATGCAATAAAGGACACACATCAGTGCAACACATTCCTATCTTTCTACTATAAAAAGCTGCAAAGAGGTAAATGATGCAGGACATAATGCAAAACTATAAATATCACAAGGCAAACATAAGTAAGTAATGTAATGTAATAAATGGAGTCAGCTATGTTTATTAGAACTGTTGGACTCATGTGGAATCAGATATGTCAACACACACAGATAACATTGGCAGTGTTTTGCACAGCAATCATCATTTCCATGGGGTGAGAATGACACAACTGGACAGAGTGGCTCAACTGCCAGTGTTACTCTAATGCAGTCTAGGGTGCTCATGCTGATGGCTCACACTGCAGTCTGCTCTACCCCCACCACATATGAAAACACTTGGCCTAGTTCATTCCAAAGAGGAGACTGATGGAGTGACACCAGCATGTGAAGGTGAAGGAGCATGACTGTGACTTAACTGTCTGGTTGTGACTGCCAATTCCACAGCAGATGGGCCAGCAGTAGAAGTGTGTGCACATTGCAGAATAGACACTGATGTCTGATTAACCAGGTTGGTTCTGCTGAGAGGGGGGCCTGCCTCTCCAATGTTGCAATTGGCTAAGCATAATCAGTCAAAAAACATGAAAATACTGAATATCTATTTACAATAAACACTAGAGTTTTATTCACAGGAAATATTAAAAAACCCACAGATATAAAGACTCAGACAAATACAGAAAAAAACAACATTTAGCTAATCTCACTATATTTTTTACCTGGCTGAAGAATTACTTTTCCCTGGTTACTTACTAAAGTAAGGCAAGATGAAAGTGGATGAGTGTCTTATCAGGTCCAAAAACAGAGTGCAGTCCTCAAATCTCTCACTAGTATTAAAATACAATTTCAGTGCTGGCTACAGAATGATATCACATCTGATCACTTGACTCTGTGATTCCCACACTACTCTCTTACTAGAAATTGAGCCAGGATCTGCCACTGATGTGTCACAATGCGCACATAGAACTTTAGTTTCGGTGGTTTATTACAGCATCTGGAAACTGTAAAACAATTCCAACACCTCCACCTTTCCTGCATAAACTAACAAGCCATTCTCTGGCACCCCAGGGTAGCAATTAGTTCACCACTAAGGACAATAGAGCAGGATCCCTGCCCAGGCTTTTCACAGACATTCCGTCTCTGGCTACATTCAGACCTGTGAGATAAAATCTTTATGGCCCAAACCAAGTCATTTAATTTCAGGTTATTTTTCTTAAGGTTAGCTGGGCTGAGCTTAACCCCTTTCCTTCCAGTATCCCCTGTTAAAATACATACATTTCATCAGTTAGAACAATATAGTCTAACATATATGTATATTTCTTTTCTGTCCAGCAGGACCCACTGCTGATACATTTTTAACACAAGCAACTTTACAAATATTTTTTTAACACACGCATCTGTACAAATCAGTTTAATATTCAAATGACATATAATGTTTTACAAAACTACAGATAGGTATGCTTGCATATGTTATGCATGCACTGCCCTACTCTCCCTGGCACAGCTGGCACTACCTCACATCATCACAAATGTATGAAAGAACTTTAGCGAACATCATCTGCTCTCTCAGAGCTTTATTCTAAGTCTGTCTGCTTTTACTCTGATAATAAATCCATCACAGGAATCATAAACTTAGGAATATCTTCTAAAATTTAATATTATATTGTAGAGAATTAATGTATCCTATATGTTAGTTAATATGTATGTCAAAGTCTCTTCTATGGAAATTGTATGTCAAAAGTATGTCCTTAAAACTATGTTTTGTAAAAAAATTGTTCTCTTGGAGCTTTTCTCCCCAGGTCTCCACTGAAAATGGACTTGTAATCCAGTTGGACTCTTCCGGTCAACAAATGTAAAATAAAAAAAATAAATAAATAAAAGCATACAAATGATATACTCCCACTTTTGTGAGTCTGAATGCTATACTGCAGATACTGCAGCAGGAAAGTAAAGAGAAAGACAACACAGCCACGTATGCAGGGAATAGAATACTGACAGCGTGACACATATGACACAACAGGGATTACATATACTCACATGCTGGACATTGTACCTGTTGGCCAGATGCCCCTCTGTTTAAAAACAGTGACATTAATGTCATTTATTGCAGGTCTCCTACACATTGCAAACTATGAACCTGTTGCAATAATATACCTGGTCTGTCTGTAGTTGCACCTGCATGGGTTGGGGCTCCCACTGGATGAATGTACCTGTAATGTATAATGTTAGGGACATATCAATATGACAGTAAACAGCAGTGCCATGATATGAGGCTGAAGGAATACCAGGTAGTTGTCACAGTTAAACACAGTACAGAGACACTCACCTGCCATTCTCTGGTGTTGTCCAGAATTAGATGGACCTGTGAATATTAATGCAGACAGCATTAAATATGTTGGTTTCACTGTTTTATCTGTACTGAAATTGTATGAGTACATATCATTACACTTACATTCATCATTATCACTCTGTGTGGATCTGTGTGCACAATTCAATTCTGCTGCTGTAAATCCAAACTGAAAATACATGACAATGCATGCAACAGGTGATGATTTACTTGATAGTTATCTATGTCATGCAAAGTAAGACATTCATGTTTGGGCTGGAAGTCCTGCTTGCATTGCTCCCTACTTGCCATATGAAGTGAAGCATGAAATATTGTGATCTCATTGAGGAGGGGTCAGTGGTGGCCCACTTGTTGGCTGCATCGAGGATCAGGTCAGAGCAGCATTGTCAGCCGGTGTCATGGAATCTGACCTCCAACCACATTAATCATGTTGGTGGTGCTGGCCCACACTTCATTCCTCCACAATGTATTCCCTGCATGTGCAAGGCGTCTCATGTTGTTGCAGAGCATCTAGTATGATGTCATTTTTCTGTGGGGAGAAATTGTCATCCCTAGGTCTGTTTGTCATCTGAAAGACAGTAATATGCATGTGATAATATTCCTGTGAGGACCCAGTTATGCAGATGATTATGTGGAGGGAGTATGTCACCATAAACAGTATGCATTACTGTGCAATGCAAAATCCTATGAAAGCTTGGCTGTGGAAAATATTAATGTGATGTATAAGAAGTAACACCAATGCCTGCATATATAACAGTTGTCAAATCAATATAACCTGTGATATCTGCAAATGCTGCCTGTGGAATTCAAACCCCTTACACTACATATCTGTTGAATGGAGGTCTAAAGACAACAGCATCATACTGGAAAAGTTCACCCAGACTCTGCTACAATGTGCTGTGAGGGAAAGATAGTTTGCTATTGCTTTGTTGTATTTTGTATTACTTTATTGCCTTCTTCTATTCTGTATATTGTTATTTGTTTTCTTTTACACTGTGCTTTACTTGTATTCTGTTTTTAATTGCATATTAAAACTAGGAAATAGACCATAGCTGTGTCACTTGTGTGTCACACAAAAAAACTTTCCCACACTCTCACTCTGGTGCTGTTGTGTTGTTAAACTCAACTGTCTTTCTAGTTGCATGCCCCAGCTATCTTTCTAGTTGCCTTATGTTTATTTGACCTCATATCTCCTACCCTCTTCCCTTTCATTAGTTGTGAGTAAGCACACAATTATCATTTTGTGAAATCACTCCCCTTCAACTATTTAAATGCATGGCCATCCCACTATATTCCATAGAAGCAGAATACAAAGTGCCCATCCCTTTCAATTCATCTTGCTCTTTTAAAATTAGTGGCTCAGACAGCTAAAGCTTAAGTTATCCCCAATTTCATACATAACTGCCTGCAGTGCTTAGGATATTAACCAATTTTTCCATCTTACCTTTAAAATTTGCAACATCTATTGCAAGACTGCCAATTATTGGAGGGCCCAAATTCTGCCTGTCAGTAGTCATATTGGGATTAGTGCTTCTGTTTTCTACTCATGAGAAAAGGAGGGCAGGGACATTATTTCCTGGAGACAGATGATCACCAGAAAGCCTAATAACTGCCTCATAGGTGACAGCTTGGAATTTGTGCTTATATTCTGCTTCTTGTAAGAGAAACAGCAGAGTGCACAGATTTCAGACTGTTTCTGGTTGGGCAGTGAGTGTCTGTGCTTGAGGTTCCTGATTGTCTGGTTGCTATTTAAGGCATCTGATAGGAAAAGGCTACAACAAACCTACAGATCCTTGCATCATCTGGGACAAGATGGTGGATCACCAAACAGGCATTGGCCTGTTTCTCATCCTGGGATTGGTGGTAACGTTTTGCTTCTGGTGAGAGAAGAAGCAAAGGAGCATTGTATCCAAGCAGAGAGTGAAGATGTGGTGAGACCAGCAGTTGTAGTAGCCAGGCAGTAGTTATTCATGGAACTCCCCTCTTTTCATCATTCTTGACAAGCTAATTCTTTTTTTCAGTAATCATTGCTTGATTTGTTTCTAACTTCAGAATATCTGCCTAAATACCTCATCCTTAAATTTTCAGGGTCGACTTATTAGTTCCCCTCAAGTGTTTGGGAGTGCCCTGTATAGACACAGACACCTTGAGTGACATTTTTCCTGTAAAAGCACGATTGAAATTTCAACATTACCTAGTTGCATACAGGACAACTAGTGTGCAGTGACAAGCACTGTCCCCAGAGTTGCAAACCAGATATTCCTGGCATTGCTTTATATTCTCACTCCAACTGTCTAATCAATAAAAAAGGGTCTGTTGCCATAGATATGAACTTTCCCACTATCGCAGTTACCAGCTTGGTGGACATAGGCAACCTTAGACAATGTAGAATTTGCCTCATGTTCACTGACAAGCAGTTAATTGCCAAACAAACCGATATGGTATGTGAGAGATGCATTTATGCAATGTCACTGGAAGCAAAGTTCTCACATAAAAGTACTCCTAATGTCAATAATGTTGTCAGCAGTGCACACACTGCACCCATCACACACAATTCAAAGCAGACACATAGTCCCACATATGCTGAGCCACTTGTTATTTAGTTAGTTAGTTAGTTAAATTAAATGTAATCTTCCTAAACTCCAAAGACCTCCTAGATGAAGTACACATAGCAAATACCCTCAGCAGACCCAAATGCACTCTTTCAAAAAAACACACAAATCAACACATACAGCCACATCTCATTAAGCCTCTACTTCTAAGGCCATAAGGCAAGCCACCACACAGTCCAACATTCTGGTCATGGGAGAATCCATTGTGAAACACACTGATGTCCCTCTCACCAGGCTGAGTAAGGAGAAAGTCACGGTCAGTTGCTTATCAGGGCTAGGATTTGCCACATTATGCCTGCACTCAGGTCACTGGACCACAAGTACCAGTACAACTCAGTCATAGTCCATGTGGGTGTAAATGACCTGAGATGTGCCTCCCTAGACTGTATGAACAGAGAAATCATGGAGGTCTCAGAATATGTATCCCAGGCTGGTATGAGCATAACACTGAACAGCATTTTACCTTCTCCAAGGATGATGCCCCAATACGAACAAAAGATGACTGACTTTAATAATTGGCTCAGTTTCTGGTGTCATTCTAAGGGTATGCAGTATTTGTCAGCATGGAAGGAGATGGTCCACAGACCACTCTGCTTTGCCAGGGATGGTCTACACCTCTCCCCTCTAGGCTTTTGAATATTAGCTAAAACTTTGTCTTCCCCCATAGTGCCTTTTTTAGGCAATGCCAAACTGAGGTACTTCTGACATAGCAAATCAAAACCAGTAAACTCTAAAGATCAATGCTAGGAGTCTAAACAAAAAACTCCACTCCCTAGAAACTCTCTTCATCTTAGAGAATGATGATGTCTGTGCAGTCACTGAGACATGGTTTAACGCCAAAGAGAGCACACCAAGGTTATAACGCCCTCCACACATTTAGGCCAGCTACTTCACAGACAGGGTCTAAAGGTGGAAATGTCTCTATTTACACCAAAAATAAATATACCTCAAGGCTGGTCAAACAGGACAATGCACTTGAGCTACTCCACGTTCAAATCACCATAGGTAAAATCCAATAGAACTTCCTTGCAAACCATAGGTCCCCCTGTATGACTCAAGAAACCCACACCATGTATTTAAACTTATTGGAAACACTCACCATCTAACCCAGTGCCATATTCATGGGTGACTGTAATTTCTCCACTATTAACTAGGAATCCTATATGACACCAAACATACAGGCACAGAGATTCCTGGATTTTGTAAACACAAACTCCCAGGACCAGATTGTCAATACACTAACCAGGGGTGCAACCATACTGGATCTTGTCCTCACTAATATGGGAGAGCGCTGCCCCCCCCCACCAGTGTAATGTCTTCCCTGGTAAGGTCAGACCACAAAATGGTCTCCTTTGAATTAAAAATAAAACCTGGACCCCCCCCCCCCCCAGCTCACCCTGCAATATTCAGAAACTACTCTAAAGCTAACTTCCTGCTCTTAAGTGATAACCTGTCAAAATTTCAAGCCCCCATAAACCATGAGAACACTGCTGAGTATACGGAACTGTACAGAGAAATGCTATACAAGCATTTTAATAGTTGCAAAGGTGCAGCTGTAGCCAATAGGAAGAAGTACAGAACTAACTCAAAAGCTAAGCCACCCTGATGGAATCACAAAATCAATTGGCTATATTACAGAAGGAAGAAAATCATGGCAAAAATTAGGAGGTGCAGCACCAAGCAGGTAAAAGCACTCTCATCAAACTAAAGAAACAACTAAGTGGGCAAATAAAGTCTACCAAAGCCAACTTTGAGGTAAATTTTGCCTTCCAGACCAAGGACAATCACAAGGCATTCTTTAGCTATATCCGCAACCTCAAAGGCAGTATACAACTGTGTGCAGAGCTCATTGTAAATTAAGCCACCTATACTGAGCCAGAAGATATAGCAAACTTACTGGCCAACAAATTTAGCCCCAACATTACCCCTCTCTCCCCCTCAACCTTCCCTTAAGAAATATTAACACATATAACTCCCCCTGCTATCACTAGGGAACAGGTCCATAATGCTTTCTCTAAGGCCAAAAACACTGTATCAATGGACCCAGACAATATCCCAGGATGCCTTCTAAATAGCATGAAGCATAACCTATCTGGCCCTCTGGAATTGCTAGTTAACTGTAGCCTCCAATCAGGCTTCATATATCATTAACAGAGAACAGCAACAGTCATCCCCCTGCACAAAGGTGGGCCCATCTACAGACCCATAAGTCTCACTAGTTTTATATGCAAGCCATGGAAAGGATTATTATGGAAATGATCATTAATGATATAATAAACCTCCAAACACTGGACCCAACCCAGTTTGGTTTCATCAAGGACAGGTCATGCCTACTCGGCCTGGTGGACTTCTCTGAGAAGATTACCAAAGCAATGGATGAAGGCAAAATAGTTCACACTGCTTACCTTGACCTGGTCAAGGCATTTGACGCAACTCCTTCCTTGGGCACTGTTGACAAACTCATAAGAGTTGAGTGAACTTTACAGACAACAGACACTTCCTTTCCTAAATGTGTTCTATTTGCTCTTTGCCTAGCATTATTTACTTCCTCAGTCCAGTCACTGATATATATAATAACAGTTCTCCAACCTGCGCCAATTGCACAAGTGCAATCATCAGTAAGTTTAGATTTACTACTAGTAATGGTAAGAAAATAAATCAGCCAGCTTTTGACATGAGGAGCACAGATCTCCAGTGCTATTAGGTGTTACCTTTAAATATACTTAGCATTTATTACACAGTGCAGGATATTTGTGCTTTGGCAAATCACTACTGGCATACTCATTTAAGGAATCCATATTTACCTGCAAAGAAATAAAAAAAACTGTAAAAGAAAAGAATAATCCAAATCATGATATGCATATTTGATTGAAATTCTTAGCTTGCTTACCTATGCCTATTGATGTTACATGATTGCATGTTACTGGGTACATGTGATTTATGCATACCAATTTCTGTGGATATCAGCAATTAGTCTGCCCATGTGACATACATTTGCCATTTGACTAAATGTATTTTGGGTTGGCTTTGACAGCACCTTTTGTGATGTACACATGCATTTGCAATGTTTAAACTTACCCTGTTGCCTTGCTTTTCCCTGATGTGGACCCAGGTTGCCCACCTCCCTTCCATCTTCATATTTATGTAATATATTTTGCAGATATCTTTGCCTTTGTTGCAGTTACTGACCATTGTCATGTAATATGTTGTCGACATGGTGACATGCATCTACAGTTGTTTATTCAGTATTGGCATGACAGGCTTGTTTACCTGTACCTACTGATGTTGCATGATTGTACATTACTGAGTATGTATGATTTATACATGCCCATTTCTGTAGACATCAGCAATCAGTTACCCATGTGACATACATTCGCTATATGCATCTGCTTTTCCCTGATTTCGGTCTAGGTTTCCACCATCATATTCATGTAATATATTTTGCAGATATGTTTGCCTTTGTTGGAGTTATTGACCATTGTCATGTATTACATTGTTGACATGGTGAACATGTGCCAAATGTATGACCATTTTATGGATGCTGGACATCTGCACACAAGTTGCTGACTACTGTTTGCAGTACATCTTTGTTCTCATTATACTTGTGTGTTAACCAGTGTATGTTGTTGAAACTCATGCTCATATCCTGATAGTTTAAGCTGTAATGTTAGATTTTTGCAAATATTCTTACGTCATTGGCATGTGTCTATATGTATTGGTATTGCTTTCTTGTACATTCCATTTAGGCCACTGACAGTCATACATATACACCTACACCTGTGCATTGCCTTTGACATGGCATATACGTATTAGATATACATGCATCCCATTACACATTTGTTTGGGTTGTGCATACCTACGTCTGTTTTTTGCTGCTTTGCTGCAGTACTGCTGTTTGGCACTGTGCTTTGTTGTTTACCTTTCACATGCATGGTCAGAGGTTCAGTTATGTCCTCTGCAGGAGTTGTCTAGCATTCTTAGATCTGCATTTGCTCATTTGTTATGTTGCTTGGCTTACACTTGCACTGTTGACAGACTATTTGGTTATGTGTTTATTTATCCAGTGTGTACTGTGATCTTATTTATTACCCTACAACACATTTACCATTGGTCATACACATCCAGATATGACTGACACACAGTTTGCAACGTTGTAACATGATAATACACAGGTGGATAAGTTTTACTGCATTTCATCATGGCTGGTATGCATCCAGCCATGGTGAAATGCAGAAAACCGTATCACCATGGCTGGCATGCATCCCCACCCTGTTTGACAACTTTTCATTACCCATGTTGTGCAGTGGGCTGTCTGTGTAAGTTACCTGTCCTTACTGTTTTTTTCCAACCTTTGTCTGTCATATGTTGTGATATTTGTTCTGTGGGTATACCTGCTGTGATGGCCTTCTCCTCCTCTTTCCCTACTTTTTATCTTTCCTTCTGTTCTTAAAAAAATTAAAAATGAGGACTATTCCCACCCAAAAAAAAAAAAAAAAATCCCCATGCCCCTTTGACTTTCCATCTGATTTTCCTATTCCGACATCCCTCTTGTGTGTCCCTCTTCTTCACCCATGTCACACAATTCTTTTTCTACCTCCCACTTTCCTTGAGTGTGTGCATTACCTATGTTCCCCACACATGTCCTGCTCCCATTGTTAGCTAATGTTAGCTGGGGTGATTTGGCTGTGACTGACCTTTGCCTTTATTAATTTTTTATTAGAAAGTTTATGGATTCCATCAGAATCCGTAAGTGAGATTCAACATATGTATATACTAACACAGTTAAGGTGATATTCTGTTGCTATCCTTAAGCTTACTGGAGAGATTATGTTATAGGTATGTATTTAAGACTGTCAGGATGCCTGAAGTGCCAGATTCTTTCCATAAATTTATTTTTGTACATCACGCTTTGACTGCAATTTTTCATTACTTACAGATTACTTGTGGGTAATGTTCAGTACGATGCTACTACTGAGATACGCCTTTGTGTGCCGAGATATTCTGAATTCACTGTGGCACATTTACATATTACTTATTACGTATTATTACATATTACATTGTTATCTGCAGCTTTGGCATTGATATTATTAGTTTACTGCACCACATTCTACCAACTTTATGGAGTCCAGCCTATCATAGAACAGAAGTGTGTGATCAAATATTGTGCTGGAAAATACAGGTGGTTAAAACACTGACAAGCAAACAAATATTCAGAAACGCAGATGGCAGTTGAAATTATATTACTGGGTTTGTCACAGCAGATTTATTTGTATAATTGCCAACAAATGTTCAAGCCGTATCACAATCATTTTTCCTTGAGACAGTTTTATATCTAGCATGAAAACCAGTTTATTTTGATTATGTATTACTTAAGTTATACTTTTCTGTATTTTCAGCACTCCCTAGTAAGTCAGACCCCTTACATGTTATAGGCATTTTTATACAATTTGTATTCACCTAAATTGTATATATGTATTTATGAAAACAATTTCTTTGTTTCCCTAGAAAATGTTGACAGGCATTCTGCTGACAGCATAAACAGTATCAGCCTGAGTCAATATCAAAAAATGGTATGTATTTTGAAAATTCCTATAAATAAATAAGATTTATCAGTCAAAACTAAAATCTGTTTGCAAACTACAAAATGGTACTGTCACATAGTTTTACTCAATGCAGTCCAATGAACAATTTACTGTATGGAGCAATAGAGTCCCATTGCAATGTGAGAGCAATAATAAACTCCATACCTTTATTCTAGTGGCAATAGCAACTTCCAAGTCTGAACAGAGATATGGGATGTAATATAGCAATTAGATGTAGCAACCTACAAAGCATGCATGTTTCAAGGCTCAACACTCAGAGATGTACTGTGACAACATTTTTTGAGAAAGTTATCAAATGTTATGTTTTTGTAAAGATGGTGTGCATACATGGTGAGATGTTTTTATTGTGATGTACAAGATGGAACATATGAGGTGGTTGAAAGTGAGAGTTATGGTGCAGTGATGTGCCAAAGATCGTTTAAACTGTTGGTTGATCAGAGGTACATTTCAGTTTTGCCTGCTGTCTGGGTGGTAGTGCTAAATGAGTGTGACATCATTCAAAAGTGTAAAACACATTGCATATCTACACTTTTTTGGAAATGGTAATACATTGCCCAGATTAAGCCTCATGTTATTCAAGGAATTATGATCAGGATTTTCTGATGTGAAATGGATTTCAGGATTCACATCCTGAGCTTCACTTCACTCTGTTATTAAGACAAATTTATGGAAATCCATTCATTGAAAAAATGATATATTTGTAGTGCATGGAGCACTTGATCATACTCCGATTGGACAAAGACAAACCAGTTAAGAGCTGGAGTGGTGTGCGACCTAACCTTAACAAATTTTAAGCACCCCTGCTAAAGTTGTTAAGGTCGGGTCTACCTCTTGTCAGTAAAATCTGTCAGTACTGACCAGCAAATGACAGCAACAAAACGAAAGATCTGTTTCTGCCTGCTGTCTGTACCTATAACTTGCCCCCAGCTTCTTCAAACAAACAGGATTTGTTAGCATACATTTTCTGAAGAAATGAAACATGAACTTCAAATGTCTGCCATTATTTAATGACTTCCATCCTCAGTGGTTTGTCTGAAAACTGCATATTTTATAAGGAACAGACCAAATATATAAATAATCTGTATTTTCTGCAAAACTGTAGACAGTTGAGCTATATGGAGGCAAGTGTAAATGTAACAAGACTGTATTACATTCTCTCTCATTATAATGGTCGCTAAGCGTTTTATGGCTTTGAAAGCTTAACATTTTTTCCTGTAACAGTACATGGAGCATATAAAGCTCCATGCACTACAAAAAAAACATGATTTTCTCACTAATCATAACTTTGTATTATGTGTTCTTGACATGGATGTCAAAATTTATCTCTTGAGCTTCACTATCAAGGTAAATTTCTTGGCACCCATGTCTTGAACACATAGCAAGCAAGTTATGATCAGCAACCTGGTCACGATCCTCTGTGTTATGATCAGGTGCAATCGTAATCATCTTTATTATCTGCAGTGATAACTTTTCTTCGTTTTGCTTAGTAGATGTGCTCTCACAACAGCAAACTTAGATAATAAACAACATGTCAAACACTTAGTTTTGTCATTACTGATCCTTTCCATTATTCCCTGTAGTTTTATAATCGAGTTTAAAAAGAAAAGCACAGCTGCGAGGACCATGAGTTTATGAACCAAAAATTAAACAATAATGATGAGGAACATGATGTTTATAAAGCAGGCAGTTCTGTTACTGTAATTATCCATCCCAGCACTTATAGTCTATATGGACACTTCTAACCTGTATTTACACAGATGCGTGTGTCTATAAATGTAATAGAGAGAGGAAGAAAGTGAAAAAAAGTGAAAACGATAGGGAGAGAAAGAGGCTGGATAAATATAAAGAGTTTAGAGAGAGAGATGAATAGGAATATTGGGGGAACTGTGAGTTAGAAGTAACCAATGGTAGGAAAGTAGTTGAAAGCAGCGACCCTACATGCAACAAGGCATGTCATTGTTATTGATTCCTTGGGAATGGACAGCAAAAATGGAATAAAGGTCTATGTTGGGAGGATTAACATGTAGTCAAGAATATTAGCGCTACTTTCAACTTCTGAAATATATATCTTGTTCTAACATAACAACAGGATGAGGATGAAAGAGTAGGTAAGCAGAGATACGATAGATACATAAAGTGGAAGTGAACAAATAGAAAATCCATCACCTTAGCATATTATCATCAGTCTGTGAGTAGTATTGCGACACGAGATGGGACCATGGGCCTGGTTATGTGAATTCTCAGAGTCAGGCACTATACAGAAACAAAGGTAATCACACTGAAGTGTGTATTTGGCAACTCATTTACAGCTTTTGTCTTAGCACATAGCATCCATTAGTTCAATGAAAGTGCATATGTACATGTATAACAAGCAAAAGGGTACATCAGTCACACAGTGATACCTTATTTGAGGTAGTCTCAAACATTAAAAATGAGATTGTTTTTAATTAGAAATTGCTGTGGTTAAAAACTCAGAAAGGTAAAAATCATAAATTTTAAAAGTGGAATGTATATCTTATATGCATATGGTTTAACTATACAAAGAAATGTTTTATTAAGTATTAGAGTAAAGGTTGGTATTCTGCTGCTGTGGCATAATATTGCATAGTGTCATCAATGGCCAGATTTAGAAACTGCCTTGGCACATCTTATGGGTTATTTGCAGAAGGAAAAACTCAAGTGTCCAAGGAAAGAGTGGGTCTCTTCTTGGTAGTGATGAAGGGAATGGTGTTATAGTTTGCTTAATACCAGAGGGCATATTTATGCACAGCAAGGACATATATGTGCATGGTTATTGCTTGTGTGTGTGTGTGTGTGTGTGTGTGTGTGTGTGTGTGTGTGTGTGTGTGTGTGTGTGTGTGTGTGCATGTGTGCATGTGTGTGC
>NC_056741.1:668852924-668905424 GCF_019279795.1 Protopterus annectens | reverse complement strand
TCTCTCCAGACCCCACCACCAAACTCCTAGGAATCACAATTGACAATCAATTAAAGTTTGACACTCACATAAACAATACAATAAAACTGACTAATAAAAAACGTGGATCCCTATATAGAATAAAACCCTTCTTGACACCAGTTGCCAGAACCTCAATAGCTAGAACCCACTTAATTTCCACCCTATTATATGCTTCCCCAATATACAGCAATCTTTCTACAAACAATCTTAACAAACTAGCCAGAGCTTATAACAACATCGCCAGATTTGCTACAAATACACCTTACAGGACTCATCACTGTCTGAACCTAAAACAACTTGAGTGGCTTGAATTACCACACTTATTACATTTTAACCAACTAATAATTGCCCATAAAGCCCTATACCAACCCAATAATATCCCTATTCTCTCTTCCCTCATAAAACCTTATTACAACTTGAAAAATCTTCGCTCTGCTAACAAAATGTTGATTCACACTTCCGTATCCAAGAACTTAGCAGGTGACTCCATATTCTCTAACTATGTTGGTAAAATATGGAATCAACTACCACAAGACCTTACAACCCTAACCTCTCTCCCACTATTTAAAAATAATCTAAAACTTTTCTTCTCCAACCATTGGTTATGTTCATGTACTAACCCTGCCTAGCTGTTATTCTCTGATCTATCTGATGCCCACTTAACCCTTTTCCGTCACATCTAAATACTAATTAGTACTACTTACCAGGTTCAGTTCCTACCAGATACTGTACTCTTATTTCTTTTTGTATACTATATTAAACTGAAGATGCATTGCACTATATTAATGTCTCTCCAAATCTTAGCATCAGATGTTTTTATATTTTTAAGTATATTTTGTTTTTTACAAGTAGTTTGTATGTTACCTTTAGTATATATATTTTTGTATGTTTTTGTTTGGAGCTTTTCTCCCCGGGCCTCCACTGAAAATGGACACGTATCCAGTTGGACTAGCCCAGTCAACAAATGTAAAATAAAATAAATAAAAATAAAATCATATCCTACTGTGTGTCAGATACAGAAACAAGACGATAATGCAATTTAACTGCATTATAAGCCTGCTTCCTACATGATGTCTGCATTTTAATTATAGGGCTATTTAGCTCATAAAGCCTGACTGTTCAACCTGTAATTACAACAATAAATTTTCAAACCCATCAGCAATGAACTTTATAATAAATTACTTCAAAGTATACAAAAAGTGAGTCACCTTGGGGAACTCAATAAAGTGACATTTCGCACAAAGTATAAAAGAGTCATCACCAAAGCACTCAGACTGCACTGCACTACTTTTCTTTTTTAGATGAAAGTGATCATGTATTAAGTTTCACAACATATTTTATGTCGAAAGGTCATCAACAATGTAAAAAAATGTAATTACATCTATATGTATATCTTTATATATTACACTATAATATATATATATATATATATATATATATATATATATATATATATATATATATCACACACATAGTACTGATGTGTATATATATATATATATATATATATATATATATATATATATATATCTTGATTTGAGCTTAAATCAATTTCTGTATTTTTAACACACTTTGGTTGACAATACAGATGGTCAACAGATGTGCAAGATTTTCAGTCCTTGGGGAGGGGAATATGTCTGTCACATGGGGATTATGCAATCTCAGAGTTACATATAATTAGCAGCGGGTATAGGTGGCATAGCTTCCCACATGGGAGGTACACAGGTGATTGCACTAGAAAAAAAAACAAAAAAACAAAAAACAAAACAAACGAACAAAAAAAAAACATTGTTTTTTTTTATTTGAATGTTCCGAGGATTAGCCTTGGAGCATGCATGGCAGGATGTTAGTGATGTTGACATGTGGAAGGTTCGATGATACTGAGTAGATCCATGTACACACACACACACACACACACACACACACATATATATATATATATATATATATATATATATATATATATATATATGGGTCTACTTCTCTTTATCAAAGAAACACTTCTCCAAAAAAGAGAAGTAGACCCACACTTCCGCGAAAGTGCACTTAACCGGAAGTGCACTTCCGCGAAGAACAGTTCAACGAGCCGTTAAGGAACACTGAGGTGCTGAAGCACTCTACAGTAGGGAAAAGAGAATTTACCTGTTTCCCCACTGTAGTGCGATCTCAGAGTTGGTATATATAAGGGGGGGGGTGCAGGGGGGCTTCGCCCCTGCAAAAACATTGTTTTGGTGTTCCTTAACGGTTTGTTGAACTGTTCTTTGCTTAAGTGCACTTTCGTGCAAATGTGGGTTTACTGTTCTTTTTCGAAGAAGTGTTTCTTCGAAGAAGTACAGTAGACTCATACATATATATATATATATATATATATATATATATATATATATATATACATATATTTATATGTATACACACACACACACACACACACACACACACACACACACACACACACACACACACACGCATACTCTTATATCAAGAGAGGGGATACTGCTTATGTGTGTGTGTTAGAAGGGTCTATATTACAACCGCAAAACCTCACTTACACTAATACAGAAACATTGACACATATTGAGCGAACCGCAAAAACACAGAACGTCTAAACTGCAAAATTCAAAATGTCGAATCATTATAGTTGGCCAACCTCACCACCCGCTACGTACTACCTACCCAAACAAAATAAATAATCCACATACATACAATTAACAAAACCCTACTTCTAATCCTAAAGTAAAGCTTGCATATATTATGATGTATGCACTTACCTTAACCCACACCCTAACCCTAAGGTCTGTAACTATTGCAAACTTCCGTTAAGGAGCTATACCCAAACAAAATAAATAATCCACATACATACACTTAACAAAACCCTACTTCTAACCCTACAGTAAAGCTTGCATATATTACTATGTATGAACTTACCTTAACCCTAAGGTCCGTAACTATTGCACACTTACCTTAAGGAGCTATACCAGAGAAGGGCCATCTATGACGATTCGACATTTCGAATTTTGCACTTCAGGATGTTTGGTGTTTTCGTGGTTCTCTGAATATGTGTCGATGTTTCCGTATTCATGCAAGTGGAGTTTTGCAGTTGTAATAGGGAACCGTGTTAGAATTCTACAGTACTGATTCAGAATGACTTTTATTTTTGTTTGCTACATTATGTATGTTAATTTAAAATCTGTATCTTTTGTTTGCAGGATCATGGTCGGCAAGGAATATACTATCTTGCTGGAAATCCCAGTCAAATCATTTTTAAGAACTAAAAATAAAAAGCAACATAAATGCCATCCTTATAACAGAAGCCTACTAACCACCAGTTTAATGATTTTGTGTATTTGAAATAGGAACATTCACCCACAGTTTGTATACAAGAACCTAATATGAACCTAATATGCCTGAAAGCAGTTTATTTGAAAATGTATCTTATACTGATAACCCAAGAAAAGATTAATGGCATGATAAGTACATTGCCTATAATTGTCTTGCAAATGCTTTTAATTGTACAATTTCAGTTATTGCAGTAAAATAATGATCATAGTTTTCTTTAATGAATGTGAATATTATTTTCATAATATTTGTAAGTGTCCGAAAGTGAAATTTCAAACCAGATCATGTTATTTTGTAAATATTATAGGGAAGCAAATAGCAACAGCATACAAATGGGGTAACACAGCTAGCACAATGAAAATACAAAAAGGCAGAATACGTTCTACTTAAACTGAGTTCACAAACACAGAAGGCATGGTAAGTGGTCTGAATGACGATGCACTCCTGAAGACCTACATAAGTAACAATGATGAAAGATGCAAATGTGTTAGCATCCTTTTTTTGTTGGTAAAAAAAAAAAAAAAAACATGCAACAGGGTGGCTGCACAATAAATTGCAGAAACGATGCAAATGATTTTATCAATAGTGGAGGAGTGCTCTTAGATATGACAGCTTAAAGCATTGCAAATAATGCAAAACCTTAAATCTGGAAAGCAGTAGTATGAAGCTGGGGTGGTGGCAACAGCAACATCAAAAGCAGAAATAAACTTTGGGGGGGGGGGGGTGTTTCATAAAGAGTTCCGGAAGCAGTGTAACAAGAAGGCAAAGGAGGCAGGTGGAGCACTGCCATAGACAGGATAATCCATTATCTGCAGAACATAAGAAGTTACTATGACAACACAGAAACACCTTAAAAGAGGAGCTTTCAGTGGAGGGCAGCAGGACTGGTACATGTTCTTCACCAGAGCATACATAAACTCAGGCTAGTAGAGCTTAATGTGCACAGTCATGATAAAAGGAAGCAAAGAGTAACAAAATAGAAGCACATGAAGTGTTTTAGTTAATGTTTTGAAGTAAGTATAAGTAACGAACTCTTGGAGATGGCAGTGACCCACTTACTATATACAAAGCTAAAGTGTACATTTGTGAAATAAAACATTTGTTTTGATGCATTTTATTTTGTTGATAAGAATGGTTTCCTGAAAACTTTCTTAGAGCTGTAGGCCCTACCATGACATTGTGATTGTTTATGTTATATCATATTTTCATGCTAAGTGCAACAATAGAAAATGCAATAATAAATGTACAGTGTGTGTAAATAGCTGCTCTTTTAAATAAAAATGATTTTTATTACCCAGAATACTCTGGGGTATATGTAAGTTATTGATTCTTACATTGACATAATTTTGTGGCACAATAACAAAAATCTTGGGTATTTAGTGAAACGAAAACATCAAAAACACATACATTATAATTTCTTTATTTTAAAATTATTTGCCTTATTAACATTTGAAATATAATTGGAAACAAAATTCAGTGTAAATTCAAGCTGCTTGTAAAGATTACTAGTACATTTCAGGCATGTCTAGAAATCCCTTGGTGCCCAAGTTATTGCATACTTTCAAAATAGATACATATGAATAAAATAGGTAATGTACAGATTCAAGGTGAAAATATTAAGGGCAATATAAAAACAACATTTTTTTTCTGTAAGGATAGTGGATGACTGGAATGCTTTCTGAAAAAGTGTTTGACTCAAACCCCAAGAGAAAATTCACCAGTCTATGAGGCAAATATAAGATGGCTGTTACATTTTATTTTTGTGTATCCTTTGTTGACTGAGTTAGAATCACAAAGCTAGTGGCGTCTTTTCATGATAGGCCTTAAGTGGTATTTATATTGCTAGGGGAAGTTTTGCTGGGGCATAGGAACTCTTTTTACTGGGTTCTTTTACATCTAACTGGGCTACCACCAACTCAAGCATATTGGATTTTCTGGAAGAATAAAGAAAGAAGCAATTTGTAAAGTAGGAGTTGCAACTTATTTAGAAGTCAGAGTAATAGACAGGCATGCAAGGAATGTGACATGCATCTTCCATCAAAATACATGATTCTTTGTTTCAAACTCAAACCTTAGCCTATGTACTTATGATTCTTATAAAGATAGAACTAATGATACAGATGAAACGATATCCATGCAGTACCAAATTAATTTTCTGACGGATTATAATTACTGTTGAATGTAAGCTGCATCTAAGTACTACCTGGTAAGTATTTTTGCATGGAATATAATCAAGGTTAAATGTGGATGTAAATTGTAATATATAGAATTTGGTGATCTCCAACTTCTTTGCTATACTCATAAAACTTATGATACCCAAATCAACCTGACAATCATGAATTGTATCTGAACTGTAAGCAGTACAATATGGAATAACATTTCCAAAAAATGCATTCATCACTTAATGAGTCATATTCCATAAACTTGCAGTAGTTCAGCATATGACTTCTGCCTTAAAACCTTAAAAGAATCACTATATCAGTACTAAAACAGACTTGCTTAATGAGTGCAGATTACCCCATGGGAGAGCTTTTTTATATAATTTAATGTTTATTGAATTGATGCATATTTTGAAAAAAGAAAAATACAAGGAAAAAGTAAATAAAAAAAATGAAACATAAAAACTTCAGCTATATACATTTAGAATAATTATAAACACTTAGTATAGTAACAAGCAATATCCCATTAATAGTATCTTGAAAAGATGAAAATTTACTTTTATAAATATGGGACAATAAAAATTCCCAGTGTGTTGGTGTATTGGTGTTCTCCAAATGGATGTCTAGTAATTCACATTTTTTAAACATTTAAAGAGAAAAAAATATTGATGGTAAATATGACACTCAGAGTATTTAAGACAGGGAGAACATTAATTGAAAAAAGCTTATAAACTATCTACACCTATTTACAAAATAGATGCCACATTATTTGTAATTATAAATAATAAGTCCATCTCTTTTTCACTTTATTATCTCTTTTTCTTTTCCTGCTCCCATTTTCTTTTTCTTTTTTCTTCTTCCTTTTTTTTAGAATGGTCTTCATCTATAATTCCGGTATAGATTAAGCATAGGTTCCAGTTTAGTTTTTTAGGAGACTGTCTAAGAGGTAACTCCAGTAAGCTTGAAAGTATGACCTTTTGTTAGGGTTTTTAGTTACCAATTTATGAGCAGATATAATTTTTATTGCGATTACTTTAAAGTTTTCCCAGGAGATTATGGATTTATCAAACCATCTTTTTGCAATAAAATGTTTAATTAGCACACAGACTGTAATTATAATGCGTTTGTGCATACCAGTAAAAAATTTAAAAATTATGGGCCGGATTCAGGAAGCCTCCGTGTAAGAGTTAACTCTTACACGGAGGCTGCAGTTAAACGGTGTGATGTCAGCATGTCATGCATATGCATGAGGTGCATGAGGCATGCTGAATCACACTGTAACTCTTACACAGTCCATGTAAGAGAGTAGGGGGCATGTCCGTAGGCTAAGCCCTGTATGCGGACACGCCCCCGTAAGTGTAGAATGTCTGAATGTAAACAGCCACGAGAGAGGCCATGGAAATGTAAATAAACACACTACACAACACATTCCCCCACAGACCATCAGTGTACAAAGTGAACAGAGGCTATAAAATGAGAATAAAAACTGTTGTATTTTTTTTAAACCCCGTAAATGTTTGTTACTGTGTGCGCTCGTGTGCGCGGGTGTGCTACTAGCGCAACTGCAGTTAGCAATCAGTGGAAAATGATATGAGAACTAAATATGCAAAGTAAGCCAAGAAGAAATAGCTTAGTGGTAGAGTTGCTGGCTTAAGAGTAGGCAGGCAGGGTTCGACCCCCCACAACAACCTTTTTTTTTTTTGTAAATAAGCACTAAAAAGCCCCCTGACAGTATTGTACAAATGTAAAAGTATTCCCTTTTGTAAAATGGAATGAAATGGAGCATATATTTTGAAATAACACAATAATAAAAATAGTCAGAAATGTACTGATAGCTAAGCTGCTGTGAGACAGACTGCCCGTAGCTGAGTAGTGTTTAAAAAGCTGCAAACTGCGTGCCCATTGCTAAGCACCGGTTTAACAGGCTGAAACTGTTTGCAACTAGCTGTGCTTAGCTGAACATGTGTGTCACTAGCCAATTAAGGTTTATCCCAGCGCACACCGTTTGCGCGCCGCTCCCACAAGCTAACTGCCAGTGCGCATGCGTTAGCTCCGCGCAAACGAGCGCAGACCTGCTTTTAAGTGCTTAAAAGTGCTTTTGGCATGTTTGATTGACAGGTCTCAACTCATTTCTGTCAGGAAAATCAAAAATCAGTTGCCAGATTCGACCCCAGGATACCATGCACTATAGTCAAGGTACTAAACCACTAAGCCATGACAGCAATACCTAGAAATGCAGAAATAGCATATATATGGGATAAAATCCAGAATGGAGCATGATAAAGCATTTTCAGTGAAGTAGATACAATTCCAAAATGGCCAATCAGAGAAATGTGCGGGAAAAGCGGCATATATAAGCCCCATAGGTGGGAATACACAGCAGAAACGATTGTAGAACAGACCTGCAGTCAGAATAAGTGGAGTAGGTGAGGGACGTTGCTTTCGAGCACAGCGTTGGGGCATTGAGGAGTCCAGATACATGGTCTGGCTCCTTGTCCATCATCACGAGGCCCAACTCATGCAGGGCCAGGTCTCATGGGGAGCGTATAGGGCAGAGGCATGGGACCAGTTGGCTCGTGATCTGACCAGTGCTACTGGCATTCCACGCACTGGTGAGCAGGTCCGTCACCACCATGCGGACCTGAAGCGACGCAAGCAAGACCAGTTGACCGAATGGATCCAGGAGGCCCGGGATATGCCCAATGCCCCACTACTGAGTAAGTTACATTTTACTTATGTATGTAAGGATTTCAACTGGCTGATACCATGGAGATGTGTAGTCCAATATTACTTCTTTCATATTACAGCTGCAGGTGTCCGCTCTGCGAACCGCGAGATGTATGCCAGTAGGCTGGTGCGGCTGCGCCACCATGCAGGTTAGTAAACCCATCCATTACTTGTAAATAAATATTATACTGTAGCATGTATCAGAACACTGCAGTGTATTGATTAAAAGTAATATAATGTGCAAGCAAGAATTGAAAGTCTGCAGGTATGGCTGCAACAAGTTCATCAGTATGCAAGTGTAACTGGAAATATAATTGATAGAATTAAACAGTGCTGTAATACAGATGTCCCACCATTAATTAAATATAGTGTAACCTGCAGTAGTCTCAAGAGTACAGCTTCAGAATCTGAGGTAGTCATATGTGAGATATATCCCCTGTTGAAATGCCGAATCATGACAGAAGTGAGGCTGTTGGAAAGTGTTTGAATCACCACCAGTCTAACATGTGAACAAAGCCTAGAAGTACCAACCTGAACTGTGAAGTTGCAGGATGTGTGAGAATGACAGAAAGGGTCATGTATGAATAAATAAAGTAGTAATAACCCCTGAATATATTAGCCCCAGTGTGTTTCTACAGAACTAAATGCATGTGGGAAGTACAACTTAATATCCCAAACTGATTTCAGTGTGTCAGAATCTGGAATGTCTAGGCCAAATTCTGTATATGGTGATCACAGTAAACAATTTGCAGATAGAATGAATGATTATCTGACAGACTAAACATCCATAGTTGTCCCCTGTCCTGTCATCAAAGTGTAGCAGGATGATGTATCTGATCAGATTCAAAATAAGTAGGATAGTGATGTATTTGTAACAGGTGTAGCATGACAGTCAAATAAAAATTATTTTGAAACATCAGCCTCAACTTAATTGTGTACCTATTACAAATGTAAATCAATGTGTAACATATGAACGTGTCATCACTTTCTATCTCCACCCAACCCTATAATTCCATATAACAACACCCACTAAATAATGGTATGTGAACATTTCATTAATCATGGATATTTGTCCGTTTCAAAAATATATGCATGTCTGTTCATGCATGTGCCCTGTTCATACCTGCAAATTTGATGGCCTGTTGCCATTAATCAACCCTGCATGTTGTTTGACTGTGTATTTCTGTTCAAATAATGCATGTGATATTGATATGCCCCTTGTTCAATGGTGTTAATATCTGGGTGTTTGTTTGATGGGAATACCAATGCATGCTGTTACAACTAATCTGAATGGAATAAAATGCCACTAACCCAAACTAACATAACTACTCACAAACCTAGAAAGCTTGGGAAGGCAGGTCCCAGCGGACCCACCTCTCCCACCTCAGCTGGCGACTGCACCTGGCACTAGTGCCCAGGCGGACCCTCCGGTGGCCCTGTGCCACCTTCGGGTGGAAGCGCTGCAGGGGATGGGGCCTGTCCCCCCTCTGCAAGTGTGGCCGGAGGGGTTCATCCATTCACCCTCCAAGGTGTCCGGTCTGTGGTGCGAAGGGAGATCCAAGACTCTGTTCTTGGGCCCCTACGCCAGCTCGAGGCTCATGTGGCACAGCTAACGGCCCCGGCCGTTGCCCGCACACAGCCCCAGCACAGCCCCGTCCTGGGCTGTGAAGGAACAGTGGCAACTGCCTATGGGTGGGGATATCAGTTCCACTGTTGCATCTGTGGGCTCATGCATCTCGGATATCCCAACCTCCGTCCCCGTCAATTGTGTAACCCCCCCACGTGTGTCATACACCGCCCCTGTATGCGTCTTGTCTGTCTTGTCTGTTAACCTACCCAACTTACCTCCCCAGCTATACCGACTTCCTTCACCTGACATACCACTCTCACCTGAAAAAAAAGGGCACTCTGTACCCACAAAAAATTACGCCCCATACATAGCTGTCCATGTCGCACACATGTCTGCTTGACATTGAAACAGTTAATTACAATTGGCTCTACAACAAATATTAATGTTGTCCTGACACCTCTCTCAGGGGTGAAAGGTTTCCAATGTCTCACCAAAATACATGGAAATGCACAGCTGTTGCTGCTAAAGACATGGGCATCTATGGGCCTTACCTACATCCCTCCTGCAAATCCCACGCTTGTTTCCCTACTGTCTTACCCTCTTTGTGACCCCTTTTTCACCACTTTCCTGTCACCCCTTTTTCTTTTCTTTCAAAGAAATTAGCGCGGGTGTGCGCTTGTGTTAGCAGAGCTCCCCGCCAGTGCGCATGCGTGAGCTCCGCACAAACAAGCGCAGACCTGGTTTAAAGTGCTTAAAAGTGCCTTTATGGCACTTTGATTGACAGGTCCTGTACTCAGTTTGAAAGTTTGCAAATAAAAATAAATTCTCACTGTCAGTCTCAAACGCAGGACCTTGGTAATATTAGTCTGTATGACCTACCACTAAGCCATGCCTGCCTTCCAAGAACACAGTGCTAAAATAAATATAACATGTAATAGTAGGAATCAGTATAAAAGCAATATATGAGATGTACTATCTGAAGCATGTCAGGCAGAGTTTTAATGGCCAAATTACTGGATTCCCATACTAGTTCAGTGTTAACAGAAACAACCCTGCTACTTGTTAGCTTGTACATAATAAAGTAAGGTAATGTACATATATGAAGGTACGTATATCTACACATACATATATATAAATATATATAAATACATATGAAATATAGTTGTAGGTGTCAGTATCCATACACAGTCACTACAGGAAACAGTGAACATAAATGCAGCAACCTGAATCTGCAACACAGCCTGACCCCTGTGTGACCTACTTACCCTTCTAACTGCTTAAAGGTGGCCTCAGCACTTTGATTGACAGGCCCTGTACTCAGTTTGAAAGTTTGCAAAGAAAAATAAATTCCCACTGCCAGTCTCTTCATAACATTAGTCTGTATGACCTACCACTAAGCCATGACTCTCATACAGGAATATAGTGCTAAATAAGTGGAACATGTAATAGTAGGAATGAAGATAAAGGCAATATAGTATGTCTACTACCCAAAGCATGTCAGGCAGACTTTTATAGTCCCAATTACTGGATTCCCATACTAGTGTAGTGTTAACAGAAACAGCCCTGCTAATAGTTAGCTTGTACCCTATAATGTCAGCTAATGTACATATATGAAAGTATGTATATGTACACAGATATATATATATATATATATATATATATAGCAATACATATGACATATAGTTGTAGGTGTCAGTATGCATACACACTCACTACAGGGAACAGGCAAGAGAAATGCAGCAACCTGAATCTACAACACAGCATGAAGCATGGGAGATGTACTAACCTTCACACTCACAGAACACTGTCAACAGCATACCAGCATGGTCCACGCCCTACAATCTGAAAGGGCAACGCCTATCTCACATACCCTTTTATAGCAGTGTCCTGAAATCACAGTGAGACATGCAATCAGTACACACCTGGCTGCATGCAATTAGCAAATGCTGCCTTACAATTGGTGCAGAGGCCATCACATGGACCTATGCAGATACCTACAAAAGCATTGAGTACCCACACTACACTCATGCAATACATTCATTGCACAAAACCTACAGAGAAAGAGAGAGAGAGAGACAGAGAGAGAAATCAAACAAATATAAGGACAGCCAGCAGCAAAAGCAGCAGCAAGAAGCAAACAGCAAGCAGCAAGCAGCAAGCAGCAAGGAGCAAGCAGCAACAAGCACCAGTGGTACAGCAACAGCTGCCACAATCACAGGTAATGCAAAGTAGCAGGTTAATCCTGTGTATACTGTGACACCTCCAAATGTATCATAGTTCAATATCTATAGGTATGTCCATGAGATAGGTTGTGTGTACATAGTCCTGAAATATAAACATATGTAATATTGCTGTACATGTTGCCCATACTTAACACTTCCATAGCTTAGAACACAAGGCCAGTTGTGCATATGATGCAGTAGTTCCCAGGGTCAGTAGAGGTTCCTCCTCATTGGTGTGGGACCACTGTGTATGTATGGCACTGTTCAGGTACATATCCCGTAGTATGGCCAGGGATTAATATCAGTCTGTCATGTGGTGCTATGTCCTCCAGGGGTGAATGTAGCACACATCCAGGGATACCATTTCGTAACAGTGATGCTATGTGTTCTGCAATGATGAGGGTGGCTCTCACCTGGACATGTGAGAGGATAGGGAGGTGACAGTCATCTGGGATAACTAATACCACATGTGTAGGAGAATGGGGGGGGTACCTGCACCTAAACTGTCTGCAACAATGTTGCCAATATCTGTGCATCTGGTGAATGTGAAGCATCTTAACACTGCTGACCACAGATGCCTTGCTGTCATGTGAATCTGCCCTGTGCTGCAGTAGCCTCCTACTATTGTTATACAATATGCCTGTATCTGTAGTCCACTGGACAGGATTAATAAGTGGTGTGCAGTTGTTCTGGGTTAGATATGTGTGTGCACAGTACATGCAGTATGTGGGATGTCTGTGGTAAGCATATGCAAAGGTGCTGGCGGTGTGTGTTGTGGCTTCCACTGGCCCAATGGGCTGCATGGATAGCATCACTGTCATAACTAGTGAATAACTGTGTAATTACATGCATACATAGCAAGGTAGTGTACTGTGCTTGTGGTGTTGTTCGGATATGTAAATCCAGGCTGAGTAATGTGTGTCCACATCACAGGGTTGGATGGCAACACACATCCAGTATGTAGGGATGAACACCCAGAATGTGTCAGACGTGTTGCCTGTGCAGAAGTATCCGGCCATTACCTGTGCATCCCCCACAACACACACACATGCAACATATGGCAGAAGTACTATAGCAGTACACACATGTTCATAGGTTCATACTAGGCTATTTGCCCTAGGGCATTGGTAAGCCTAGTAGAATGTGTTTGTCTTCCGCCACTCAATTACAAGTTATGCTGCTATGCCCTTGTCCGACGTTAGTATACTGTGCCTCTGTCTAACAGTGACATAGAAGTGATACCTGGGGTACAACTATGATCTCCATCCACTCATCCAGATTCCTATGGAAGAGAGTCAATGAGGGACTCTGCCTAACCAGTAGTGTGAGCTCATTACAGAGTGAAGGGAGCCTCTCGGTTAGGAATATGCCCCTCCAGCATGTCCATGTATGTCAACCTCATCGGTTGAAAGATGTAATGTGCATCAGGTACTGTAGTACCCTGATTGCCACATCAAACATGTTTCCCATATGGAAATGCACACACAGACACATCCCACATCCACACACTTGCCACATTCAGGCTTCAGAGCACTATCTAGGTATATTCGGGTACATGTGCGTGTTACAGTAGCATGTAACACTATACTGAGTACTGGCAGTTGTCTGTTGTCATGTTGTCTGTATAGAATAAAAGAATTGTTTGATTATCCTTCTCCATTTTGTGGACATTACTTGAAGAAGTGTTACCTTACATGTGTTATTGGTACCACCACCTTCTCTTTTGTAGTTTTGTTTGTATAGGGTGCTATCAACATCACTGCTTGTTAAGGGTAATGACCACCCTGCAGTGCATAGCCCCATGTGGCAAAAGCCACATCCCACCCCATCATTGTGCACACACACTAACCCCACCAACAGTAAAACACATACTTTCCATTTGCAAGATTCAAACCCATACCTAACTGTGTTATGACAGTAGAAACAGACACATTAGCAGAGTGTGCTATTTGCAGTAGTTGAAGAAATCCTTACTAATGCTGTACTTAGAGGGTGCTGACATCATCTGTGTGTAGGAGGAGGGATGTGCACCCTGTAGTGTGTTCTCCCAGTTGGCAAAAGGCAGTTAACCCTCCCAGCATAGTGCACACACATAAACCCCACTCATACTAACACACATACATTCCCTTTGCAGGATTCAAACCCCTACCTAACTACGTTATGACACTGGAGAAAGACGCATTAGCAGAGTGCGCTATGCGAATTACTGGAAGACTTTACTACAGGTAATATAGTGATACAGTCCTGACATCATCAGTGTTTCAAAAGGGGGATCTGCATCCTGTACTGTACTGTCACAGTTGCTAATAGGGACATTTCCAACACACACATCGATGTGTTTGAGGTTTGCATATGTGGGGGATCCAGTACTCCAGTGTGATTAGTATATGGTTTGATTGCAACAATGAGGGATATACTCCCAGTGGTGAGCAGTTTGTACTCATGGTTGTGATGATTAGGTCTAGTATATCTGCCCCTCTTGTGGGAAGGTTGGTTACCTGTTCCATAGCCAAAGAATGTCTGATCTATGGGAACCCTAGAGCTTGGGTATTGTGGCTTGTGTAATGTTCACAGTCTATGTTTGGGTAGCTGACATCACCCAGTATGATGGTGTTTGCAGAGTAATCTAAACTGTCCTGTGTCAGCATGAAGGCTGTGTGGGAGTCCTGAGTTTGAGAGGGTGCTGTAAGAGCTCCTCTGTGTCTCTTTCCATGTGGTCCAGGAAGGTACGTCTCAGGTTGTTTGCACCAGCATGGACAATGTCTGCCTCATAGCTGTACTTGCTGTGGAGTGACCTGTGTGCCTGTGTTATGTGGCACATGCTATCACCCGACAAGTAGCTAACTGTGACCCTCACCTTGCTCTGTCTGGAGGGCGGCACGTCAACAGCTCATGTCAAGCAAGTTCACACCCCTCATAAATGATGCTGAAACCTTCAAAGGCCCAAGGCCTGTTGAAAATATGGACCAGACTGCAGATACCTGTATAAAGGCATTCTATGGACACATTCAGGAATGCATGGATCATGAAGCCACATATGGAAGCATGACCCAGTTCTCCAAAGGCAGATGTTCTGGGTGCCGGACACCAGCCATAAACACACTATACAATAGAAGGATGACGCCACTACATGATACAACAACCTCACAAAATGTGAAGGCACCACTGATGAGTATTGGAAGACAACTACAGGCACCCAATTGATTGTCTAAGGCCATCTTTGAGAGAGGGTTCCACAAGCCACTGAGGATAATCACAAGGCTGCCTGTAGTTATGTTAGTAACCTGGGTGGTACTACCCAGATATGCTCAGAGGTAATCCAAGATGTCACACAAAATACAAAACACACAGACATTGCCATCATCCTAGTGGACAGGTTCAATGCTGCCTTCTCCCCCCACCACATCAAAAGGGCAAATATGTCTCGCGGCACAGTGCTGCCCCCCCTGACATCACAGATGCTCAGGTAAGAGATGCCCTTCCCAAAGCAATAAACACTGCATCAATGGGACCAGACAGTGTCCCAGGCTGTGTCCTACATGAACCACAAGAAGAGCTACACCCAGACATAACACCACTGTTCAATCCCAGCCTTAATACATGATATGTGGCCAGAGAGTGGCATACAGCAAGAGTGGTCCCTCAACATTCAGGTGGTGCCTTCACGGATCCTGGACACTACTCGACCCATATGTCTGACTAGCTTTGTCTGCAAAGCTATGGCAAGGATCATCATGAACCTCACATATCTAGATATTGTGGACCTACAGACATGTCACCATACACAGTTTGGCTTTGTCAATGGCAAATCCTGCCTCTCCAACCTGTTTGATTTCTTTGAAACAGTCACCAAGGCCACTGTCAAGGGGAAGGAGGTCTACACAGCCTACCTGAACCTTGCATAAGCCTTGGATACAATACCCCAGTTGTGCATTCTAGGAAGCTCACCAGTGTACATATTAACCCCTATGTCACTATGGGTATTGCACAGTGGCTCAAGGGCAGAACACACATGGTAGAATTGCTGGAGCCATGTCAGCCTCCAACCTGGTACAAGTGGTGTCCCACAAGGCACAGCCCTGGGAGCTGTCATGTTCATTATATATTTATCATAGGTACAGGCCAACATGGAAGTACTGTGGCTCAGCAAGTCGCAGGTGACTGCAAACCGGACACCATAATCAACTCACCAGCTAACACACGCATCCTCCAAAAGGGACTCTTGCAAACACACGACTTGTGCCACAGCCATGGCCTCAACATGAATGACAGAAAGCATATAGTCATCCCCTTTGTCAAACACAAAGTGACCACAACGTACCACATATGTGTTAATCCATTAAGTGCAGGCGAAGGAATTATGGACCTTGGGGTACACAGGTTGATAGCATTCTACCATTTGACAACAACATGGACAAAGTGGTTAGGTAAGCATGTTATATGGGCCACATCATCATGGGATCCACCTGTAGATCAGGGGAGGACATTGTGCCCCTTTACTCATCCCTCATCATGCCCATAATTGACTATGATGAACCTGTCGGCATGCACCTTACCAGACACCTGCAGCAACTGGAGATACCACATATGTACCTCGACAAGGGGATCAAAGGGCTCAAACAGATACCACATACTGACTGGTTAAAGTAACAGCAGCTCTACTCAGTGACATACTGCCTCTTCATAGGCAATCTGTGCCTGACATAGAAGGCCAGGTCATACCCTCACTTAATGGCCATGCTGCATCTCAGAATATCCAGATCCCACCAGGATACACGCTGGAAATACTTGAACCTCAGGAGTGATATACATAGGACATGCTGGAGGGGCACATTCACAACTCAGAGGCTCCCTTCATTCCTGAATATTATCCCAATAGAGGTTAGGCAGACTGACTCAGTGACTATCTTCAAGAGTGATATTAATGACAGGATGTGACATTGTAGGGTTACCCTGGGTATCACTTATGTGTCACTGTGAGACAGAGGCACAGTATACTAACCTTGGAAAAGGGCATAGCAAGACAGATTCACAATGCATGTTGAAAGGCACACACATTCTGGCTAGGTGGATACATGCCCTGGGCAGACATCCCTGTACGAACCTATGGACCTATGTATCTTTATCACCATTGGCCCTATGTGCTGTTAATCACCAATGTAATCTCAATACTATGGTAGCATGTGCAAAGGTCAGTTGTCAGTCACCTCTATGGTACAGTTGTGGAATATGAGTGTAATGTAGTAATGTCACAGCTGCCACATGTACACAGTCAACCCTATCCCCTACCCATGGATGTACATCATATGTATGAGATGGAAACACATGGCCAAACTGTGGACTAAGCACTCTGAACCCAGTTCTGGCATAACCTGTCTGGTGGCATGAAATACTACAGTGACAGCAATACCAATCTGATGTGGACCTACACGGACAGCAATACAAGCATGGAAACACAACAGGTCAGTTGTGAAGCCTAAGGATAGCATCCTGCATGACTGGCAGACATCTCTGCAGCTGGCACACAGGCATACATTAGGCCTGCACACAGCACGCATAACACATAGCACACAAATCCTGTGTGTCAAACAAGCACAGTCTGTACAGCTATACAACACTACTGCCGCAGTTGTGTTAGGTACTTTTATTGTCCAGTACAGTGAGACAATGCTCACCAGGCTGGAAAAGGTGTAGGTCACAGTGATATGCTCATGGGGCACTATGGTTCACCACATAACACAAACATACAAGTCAGTCAGATGCATGGACACATTTGACTCAGTCATTGTCCATGCCACCACAGCTGATGTGGGATGTCCCTCACTGGGATACATGATAGGGAACATGGAAGGGATCACTGAGCAAGTGACACAGGCTGGTAGACCCCTGACCTTGGTTGGCATCAGACCCTCACCAGGGATTCTGACAAATTACTGAATGCAAATGAATTAGTGTAGCTACAACACCCTAGCTGAATGGTTCTTAGCATGCAGTCACTGCATTGCTATGGAATACTGTCTTACCACTCCCACAACAGGTGAAAACATGCAGCTCCTGTACATCAACAACATGCAGACTATATGCCCCAGACCAGGTGTGCATCCCTCACTACTAGGCTGATAGCATCTACATCTCACACTGTATATACACATCCCACATGCTGCACCTGCACAGAAGACCACGGTCATAATGTTACCCTGTGCAAATACCATGTATTCACATGTGGCAGGCATCACACATGGTAACTATTGAAGGTCACAGGTACATATGTGTATTTGGTACACACATACATCATGTGTGCATTGCCATAACTGGTTTAATCAATGTCATGCATTATTGTGAGTGACAACCCACACACATGGGCATTCTGTCTGTGCAAAACACACGTGGCATGTCTGTAAACAAAAGCCATACATAATTGTGATATCATTTAGAAAGGGGTATGTGCATCCTGTAGTGTGTTTTCCCAGTTGCCAAAACGGATATATCAATCATACACACTTACCCCCCCCTTCGCACACACTTGCCGGATTCAAACCCCTACCTAGCTATGTTATGACACTAGAGACGGACGCATTAGCACAGCGCGCTATTCGCATTACTGAGAGATTTTCTTTCCCCTGATATACTTATAGGGTGCTGACATCATCAGAGTTTAGAAAGTGGAATGATCATCCTGTGGTGTGTTTTCCCAGTTGCCAAAAGGGATGCTTTTTTCATACACACTTACCTCCCTTCACACACACTTGCCACCTGCTGGATTCAAAGCCCTACCTAACTATGTCATGAGACTAGAGACGGACGCATTAGCGCAGTGCGCTATTCGCATTATTGGGAGATTTCCTTTCCCCTGATATACTTGTAGGGTGCTGACATCATCAGAGTTTAGAAAGTGGAATGATCATCCTGTGGTGTGTTTTCCCAGTTGCCAAAAGGGATGTTTCTTTCATACACACTTACCCCCCTTCACACAAGTGTGCCATCTGCTGGATTCAAACCCCTACCTAACGATGTCATGACACTAGAGACGGACGCATTAGCGCAGCGTGCTATTTACATTACTGGAAGATTTCCTTTCCCCTGATATACTTATAGGGTGCTGACATCATCAGAGTTTAGAAAGTGGAATGATCATCCTGTGGTGTGTTTTCCCAGTTGCCAAAAGGGATGTTTCTTTCATACACACTTACACACACACTTACCCCCCTTCTGGATTCAAACCCCTACCTAACTATGTTATGACACTTGAGATGGACACATTAGCGGAGCGCGCTATTCGGATTACTGAGAGATTACTTTTCTCCAATATACTTATAGGGTGCTTACATGATCAGTGTCTAGAAAGGGGAATGAGCATCCTCTGGTGTGTTTTCACAGTTGCTAGGAGTAACATTTGGACCAAGTGTGTGAGCATGCCCAGTTCAGCCTTCCCATGGCATGTTGTGTGAAAGATGTCTCATTTATCTAAGTGTGTGAGCATGCCCAGTGTGGGCTTTACATATGTTGAACTCTGCAGCCCATCACATTTGTGGATGAGTGTGACCTTCAACAAATACCTCCAGTTTATGGTTGTGTGTTCTGTGCCATGTTGTGTAGTTACTGTCCAAATGCTTTTTGTGTGAACAAAACAGGGAGTATACTGTGCCTGCAGGTTTTGCATGGGATACTTTGCACACAATTGTCAACATCCGTTCATCCTGACCTAACACTATAGCACTGTATAGTGTAGTGTTTCAGTACTTTCACTGTGGTGGTCAGTATCCTGGGCTTTAGTCCTATCACCGCTTTACATTTCCATAGTGTGCACAACAACCTGGTTAGGGTCCAGTTGTGCACATCTGAACAAAGGCGGTGCCTCTACAGACCCTGGTAATTACTGCCCCATAAGCTTAACAAGTCTAGTCTGCAAAGCTATGGAGAGGATCATAATTGAGCTCATAAACAAAGATATGGGGGACATGCAGACATTGTACCCATCCCATTTTGGCTTGGTCAAGGGCAGATCATGTCTTTTGTACTGGGTTGACATCTTCAAAACGGTCACTTAGGCCATTGTTGGGGAAAGGCAGTCCATACAGCCTACCTTGGCCTTGCAAACACTTTCAACACAATACCCCACTCAGGTATTGTGGAAAATCTTAACAACTGAAATGTAAACCCATATGTCACAAGATGGGTTGCAAACTGGCTTAAGGATGGGACCCACAGGGTTAGAGTTTCTGGCACTATGTTAGACTCCAGGCTGGTCACAGGTGGTGTCACACAGGGCACAGTCCCTGGACCCCATTGTTTGTCATGTACTTCCCAGAAGTACAGGCCAACATGGGAGGACTTTGGATGACAATGTTTGCAGATGACTGCACACTGGGCGCCATAGTGGACAGTGCATCAGACACGGATATCCTTCAGAAGGGACTCACAGTAACTGATAGCTGGTGCCAGGGCCATGGCCTGAAGTCAAAGTGCACAACATGTGTAGACATACCCTTCAGGAAAAGCAAGGTAACCCCAAGCTACCATATAGGTGGCAATCCTCTAAGCACAGAGGAGGTTATCATGGACCTGGGGACCCAGGTTGACAGTCGCCGTTCTTCTGAGACTCACGTTGCTAAGGTGGCTAGAAAGACCTTCTACATTGCCCACCTGATCAGGATGGGATTCACATCCAGATCTAGTGGGTCATTGTTCCTGTACTCTTCACTTACCAGACCAGTGATCGAGTAGAATGCGCTATTCTGGCTGTATGTCACCCAACATCTGCAGCAATTGGAGACACCCTGAATGTGCCCCACCTAAAGGATCAAGGAACCCCAACAGCTGTCATATGCTGCCAGATTGAAGACACTCCCACTCTATTCACTCACATACCGTCTGCTTAGAGGTGACATGTGCCTGACATGCGAGGCCATGTCCAAACAGGGATTAATGGACATGCTCCACCTCAGAATCGGCAGATCCACCTGAACCACTAGTGCAGGTGACTTACACCTTAGCAGGGATGTACGTTGGACATGTTGGAGGGATGGAGTTATCACCCGTAGACTCCCTATGCTGTGGAATACAATCCCGGTCCATGTGAGGCAGAGCACCTTGCTGGCTGTGTTCAAGGGGTATCTTGACCTGTGGATGGAAGGTCATACATTTAACCCGGTGATCGTCACTGTGTCACTGCTGGAGAGAGGCATGACATATTAATGGGCACAGTACTGTTTCCATATAAGGGGTGGTGTATGCCAATGAACTCTGTGCTAGGCTTATACCTGCCTTAGGGAAGATAGCCTAGTATAAACCTATGTACCTATGAACCTATCTGACCATGTTGCATTATGTTCAGATGTGAACTACTTACAACAGCCTCATCCAACATCAGTTGTGTATTCCACAACATGGGTGTACATTGGCAAACACTACTGATGTGCCCTAGGCCATTTCTAATGCTAGTCGGAGAGTGTGTTTGTCCATCAGCACATTGTAAGTGTAGTTTGCCATGACATATGTCTTGTTTAGTATACTGTGCCTCTGTCTACCTGTGACATAACATTGATACCCAGGGTAAACCTCCCATCTCCCATCCACTCATTAGGATTCCTGTTGAGGGGCTCAACGTGTGTCTCTACGGACAACCTGTACTGGTAGTTTACTCATGCGTGGGGGTGGCTTCTGTGTTTTGGATAATGCAGTACAGCCTGTCCTAAATATGTCAGTGCTGGGGTTCAGGTCCCTCATGTGCATAGCTCCCTGCCATTCAGATTGTACAAGGTGCAGCATGTGCATTGATTCCAGCTTGGACATGGCTTTCTACATCAGGCACAGCTTGCATCTGGGTGGACAGCATGGCAGTGTGTGGAGCTGCACTCTGTTTAATCAGGCTACACATTACATGTGTTCCAGCTCTGTCATACTCCTGGTGAGGTACTGAGGTGGACTTTACAGGTGCTGGATGTGTCTGCATGAGGTACACCCACAGGGGCTGTTGTGGTCATTTCTAATGCCGATGAAAGATAACTGCAGAACCACAATGACCTCCCTTAGCTAGATGTCAGACAGCATGGACCATGCAATCACAAATAAAAACAGGACCCTCTCCACAAAGGGAAAGTGTCCTGTCTGGTGGACCCCAGCCATAAACAAACTGTATGACAGATGAGGGTTACTAATGCAAGACAGAGCTACATCTCCAAAAGGGAAGACAGCTGTGATCAGCACTAGTAGAAAGCTACATTATCTCATAAAGACATGCAAGGTCAACCTGGGGACATAAATCACCAAAGACAATGAAGGTAACCACACTGCTTTCTTCAGTTATGTCAGACACCTGGTTGTGAACCCTCAGATATGCTCAGAGTTGGTACACAACAACATATATTTCAGTGACCTGACAGATATTGGCAACATTCCGGCGGACAGCTTCAGTGCAATTTACCCCCTCCCTCACCCCCAAAAGAAGATAGTTATCACTGCTGTATGTAACCTCACTGTCATCTTGGATGTCCATGTGAGAGCCACACTCAGCAAAGACAAGTACACAGCATCCATGGGACCTGCTGGTATCTCCGGTTGCATGCTATGTGAACTCCAGAAGGGGCTGGACCCGTATATACAACTGCTATTTAACCTTAGTCTTGCTACAGGATATGTACCTGAACACTGGCATATGGCAACAGTGGTCCCACTCCACAAAGGAGATGCCTCCACAGACCATGGCAACTACCACCACACAAGCTTAACCAGCCTTGTCTGCTAAGATATGGGAAGAGTCATTATGGAGCTCTTACACAGACACATTACTGACCTACGGACCCTTGTTCCCACCTAGTTCAGCTTTGTACAGGGCAGATCCTGCCTTTTGCACCTAGTTGACTACTATGAAACTGTCAGTAGGGCCATCGATGAGGGCTACGCAGTCCACACAGCCTACCTGCACTTGGCTAAGGCCTGTGACACCATACCACACTCAAGCATCATAGCCAAGCTCAACAGCTGACATATAACAGCATATGTCACAGGATAGGTTGCAAAATGGCTAAGAAATAGAACCCATAAAGTCAACATTGCAGGTGCCTTGTCAGATTCGAAGCCAGTCACAGGTGGTGTCCCACAAGGATGTGTCCTGGGACCCCTCTTAATTGGTATTTACTTTTCAGATGTGAAAGCAAACATAGGGGGGTTGTGGCTGACACAGTTTGCAGATGACTGCAACCTAGGCACCATAGTGAGTACATCAGCCAGCACACACATACTACAGAATGCCATCACAAAGGCGGATAGCTGGTGCCAGACGCATGGCCTGAAACTGAATGCAACTGATGTGTATTCATCCCCTTTGGGGGGAACAAAGTACCCACAGATCAATACATAGACAGCAACCCACTGAGCACAGACAACAAATCAGACACCTGGGGACACATGTAGATAGTGACATCTCTTTGACACCCCTGTTGCCAAGGTGGTTAGGAAGACTTTCTATCTTGCCCACCTTATCATGGAGGGTTTTCCATCAAGATCATAGGAGGTCATTGTTCCACTATCCTTCTCCCTTATCAGGCCCATGATTGAATACAAAGCCCCATATGGTATGTACCTCGCCCAGCAATTGCAACAGCTGGAGACACCCCAAAAGTACCTACCATGAAGATCAGGGTTCTTCAACACATGTCATATGCTTCCAGAATAGAGGACATCCAGCTTTGTTCAGTGTCATACCGCATACTTACAGGTGACCTATGCCTGAGATACAAGACCATGTCTAATCAGGATTTGGTGGACATGCTCCACTGCAAGCAATCCAAATCCATCAGAGCCATGAGAGCTGAGGATTTGAGCCTCAGCACATACATGTATAGGAGATGGTGGAGGGACAGAGTCATAACTCAGAGGCATCTCACACTCTAGCAGAGTATCCCAGTTCATGTTTGACAGAGTCCCTCACTGACTCTCTTCAGGAGACATCTGGACAACTGCATATGAGATGGAAGCACAGACTAGACAGAGGCACAGTTATGTTATTCAATTACGTAAGGGGGTCATAATGTGTCACTACTAAGTCAGAGGCACAATATTCAGAATCTATTCTGTACACTTAATACCACTATAAGGGGTGGCAATATCCACATCACTATGGCTAGGCTTATACATGCACTAGGGCAGATAGCCTAGTAGTAGACTATGACACTATGAAACACCAGTGTATGTGTAGGTATTGTCAATCAAACACTATGATGTGGTTTGGGGGGCTTGATATCTCCCTGTATTCCAACATTGTTTTGTCTCTTCCTTCTAGCATGTCTAGGGATCAGTTGCTAGTGTCCTCTCCTGCCCAGCTGGTGAACCTGGGAATATTGAGGCAATGTTACACTTGCCTCATGTACACTGACAACCCTCTCCTTCTCCCATAAAACACACATACATGTGAGAGATGCAACTATATAGCCAAAGTGGAGGCTGAGCTCTCTCAACATAGGACTAGCAAGACCAGAGAGAAGGTGAAGGTAACTACACACATCACAAATCCAGTCTCACATGGCACTATCACAACTTAAGATCATACACATAGACACACAGAGACATACTCGGAGGCTCTGATCAGAATTCTACCAAAACGGCAGTGGCCACCACAGCAGACACTCACACAACTGCCTCCACAGGGCACAGCACATGCAACACATTGACCACAGAGTCGGTGTGCCAAACAGTCACAGCCCTTAAGGCCAAACACAATGCCAGACACACTTGTCATAGGTGACTCCATAGTCAGACACACTGACGTCCCGCTCACCAGATCGGGTACGGAGGAGGTCACAGTAAGCTGCCTATCGGGCACTGGAATCCACCACATAATGCAAGCACTCAGGTCACTCAACTGCAAGTACAAGTCTGACCCAGTCATTATCCATGCTGGTGTGAACGACCTGAGATGTACCTCCCTGGACTACATGGAATGAGACATAGAGGATCCCTCTGATTATGTAGGCCAGGCAGGTGGTGACCCTGACCTTGAGCAGTATTCTACCTTCACCAAGTATGATGTCACATAAACAGAGACAAGATGATCAGCTGTAATATTTTGCTTAAACTATGGTGTCATTCAAAGGGGGTCCAGTGTCTGTCTGCCTGGGATGACATGCCGGACAGGCCACGGTGATTTGCAAGGGATGGCTTGCACCTGTCACCCCTGGGCTTCCGGATTTTGGATGATGCTCTTGCCACCCCCATTGTGCCTTTTTTATGCAAGATTCAGATTCTACACCTACCACCCTAGAACACAGTAAAGGAAAGACACTAAGGGTAACGCTGCTCAATGCCAGAGGTCTCAACCTCAAGCTGCACACACTGTATGCCCTTCTCAGTCTGTAGCACATTGATGTCTGTGCTGTGCCTGAAACCTGGTTCACAGCTTCTGACAGCACCCTGGCACTATCGGGTGTTACCTCATATCATGCGTTCCGGCACCAGAATCCGGACAACACCAAGAAGGATGGTGGGTGTCCATATTCATCAAGGACACCCTCACCTCATGGTTGGTGGCAACACACGATGCATTGGAGACCATCCAGGTGCCAGTGACCGTTGGCAAGACTGCTCTGCAGTTTGTAGCATGTTACATGCCACCCTCTCAAACTCAGGTACCTCACACAACTATCCTGCAAACACTGAAGGGGATAAATGTATCTCCAAACACCATCCTACTGGGTGATTCCAACTATCCACATATAGACTGGGATCACTAATCAAACCAAAACACTGTAACACAAAGGTTCCAAGAGTTCATACACTCAAATGCCATGGAACAACTGGTCACCATCCCCACAAGTGGAGACAACATACTAGAACTCATCATCACGAACATGGGGTCACACTGTTCAACACCAGAAGTATACCCATCATTGGTGAAATCAGATCATGGACTACTCTCAGTGGGAGTCCACATCTCACACACACCCCAGATAGAAAACAAACAGTGAAGACCTTCTCAAATGCCGACTTCACATTTCTAAGGACTGGTGTGGTCTCTTTCAAGGCCCCCAAGCCAGCGGACACCATTACCCAAGCCGCTGTATCACTTACAAATGCCTTCTACCAGCACCTCCAGGACTGCATGGATCAGGCAATCCCAGACAAAACAAAAACTCTTTGTACCACAGGCAAGCATCCAGTCTGGTGGACCCTAGCCATAAACAAGCTCTACAACACAAGGAAGGAGCTACTACGAGATAGAGCGTAATCCGTAGGAGGGAAGACACCCCTGCTCATTGTGAGTAAGACACTGGGTTCCCCCATACAATCATCCGAGGCTAGTTTTGCGAGTAAACCCACTCAGGACTCAAGGGACAATCATGAGGCCTTTTTTACCTATGTTTGAAACCAGGGAGGGAACTCCCAGATATGCTCAGAATTAGTTCGGAATGATGTAGATATCACTGCACCTACAGACATTGCCAACATACTGGCTGACAGGTTCAGTGCAGATTTCTCCCCCCCCCCAACTGGAGGAGTATCTACACCAGAGGATTGTAGCCCCCCAAACATCTCCAATGCTGGGGTGGGAACTGCTCTATCCAAGGCAGAAAACACTTTATCCATGGGACCAGATGGTGTCCCCAGTTGTGTGCTCCATGAACTCAATGAGTAATTACACCTGCAGTTAGGGCAGCTGTTTAATCTTAGCCTCACCTCAGGATATGTGCCCAAGGAGTGGCATACGGCAATGGTGGACCCACTTCACAAAGGAGGTGCCTCCACCAACCCCGGAAACTACCATCCCATCAGCTTGACAAGCCTGTTCTGCTAAGCTATGGAGAGGATCATAAGGGGACCTGCAGACATTGGATCCAATCCACTTTGGCTTTGTCAAGGGCAGATCATGCCTTTTAAACTTGGTTGACTTTTTCAAGACAGTCACCCAGGCCATTGACGTGGGCAAGGCAGTCCACACAGCCTACCTTGACCTGGCAAAGGCTTTTGACACAATACCCCACTCAGGTATCATTGAAAACATCACCAGCTTAATTGTGAACCCATACATCACAGCATGGGTTGCAAACTGGCTAAGTGACAGCACACACAGGGTCAAAGTTTCTGGTGCCATGTCACACTCCAGAGCTGTCACAAGTGGTGTCCCACAGGGCTCAGTCCTGGGCCCGCATTTGTTCAGCATCTACTTTTCAGAAGTACGAGCAAACACAGGAGGATTATGGCTGACAAAGTTTGAAGATGACTGCAAACTGGGAAGCATAGTTGGAAACCCATCTGACACAAACTTCCTTCAGAAGGGTCTCATAGACACGGATAACTGGTGCCAGAGCCATGGTCTTACATTAAACACTAAACAATGCATAGCCATACCCTTCGGGAAGAACAAGGTTACCACTAGTTCCCATCTAGGTGGCAATCCTCTAAGCACAGAGGAGGTTATCAGGGACCTGGGCACCCAGGTTGACAGTAACCTTTTGTTTGACACTCACATTGCCAGTGTAGTTTGGAAGACCTTCTACATTGGCCACCTCATCATGCAGGGATTCACATCTAGATCAGGGGAGGTCATTGTTCCCCTGTACTCATCACTCATCAGACCAATGATTGCATACAATGCCCCATTCAGAATGTATCTGACCCAACACCTGCGGCAATTGGATGAGCCCACAAATTTCTCAACAGGAGGTGAAAGGGTCTCAAACATATTTCTTATGCTGCCCGACTGAAGGAATTCCTGCTGTATTCAGTCGCTTACCATCTGCTCAGAGGTGACCTGTGCCTGACATACAAGACTATGTCCATCCCAGAATTAATGAACATGCTTCACCTCAAGACCTCTACATCCATCAGGACTACAAGGGCAGGAGACTTAAACCTCAACACAGATATTAATAGGATGTGCTGGAGGGACAGATTCATCACCCAGAGAGTCCCTATGCTGTGGAACAACATCCTGGTACATGTGAGGCTGAGCACCTCACTGGCTTTGTTCAAGTGAGATCTTGACCAATGGATTGGAGATTGCAGGTATACCCCAGGGATAACCTCAGTATCACTGCTTGACAGAGGCACAGCAAAATAATGGGCATATTATCCATCAAATTGAAGGGGTGGCAGAAGCCACAAAACTCTGGGCTAGGCTTATAAATGCCCTAGGGCAGATAGCCTAGTATGAACCTATGAACCTATAAACATAGACCTGTGGCAGTTCCTGCTATTAGGACAGTGGTCTGCAGCATGCTATATAGTAGTAGTCAGTTTTAACCATTGGTTTTTGACCATGTCTATTCCATGTTGCTTCTTGTTGTGGTACAAACATGGGTGTGTGGTTATCCATGCCATTTATTGCTAGTCACCCTCATTTTTATCTGGTTCCATGTTTTTGCACATGTACATCACTGTATGAGGTGTGACCTGGTAGTGTCAGGGTGCTGATGTGGGCTTTGACCCTGTTTTCTATTACAGCACTGATATCTACATTCTCTATACTGTGTGTGTTTACACTGCACATCTTGATGTTTATACTTCTGGCATTGGGTAGCATTACATCTAGGTTCCTATCCCTTGTGGTACCCATGAGGTGGGTTTGTGTTTTTGTGGTTTATGATTGTTGAGGGTGGATGTTAGTTGGGGTCCTCAGGTGTGCATATGGTATATGATATTACATTACTTAACACATGGCATTCATGCCTCAGGTGGTGCTGCAGGGCCGCCTCTGTCAGATGCACATACTACACTCCCTGTACATGTTTGGAAGCAGGTTGTGTCATGTTAGGCATCCCTGTTACTGCATGAGTGAGTCAGAGCGGGTATCAGTCCCAGTGTTCCTACTGACCAAGTGTATGTGCTATGCGTTGCCTCTTTGCCAAGGCCAGGGCATACTGGGCACGCCTCCTTCTGCCTACTGGGACAAGGTCAGGTTGTTCCTCCTCTGAGTCACCTCCTGCCTGTGGTGGCCTTGGCAATGGTGGGGGGATGTTTGGCCCAGCCCTGTGCTGGTCCTGCTGCAGCTGTTTCCGCAGGATCATATTATGTAGCATAGCACATATCATGATCATTTGGGTACATGTAGTTGGTGTGTACTGCAAGGCTCCACCAGATGTGTCCAGACACCGGAACCGTGACTTGAGCAGCCCAAACACACGCTCTATGACATTACGTGTTTGTGCGTGTGCCTCATTATGGCGTTCCTGTTCAGGTGTGTGTGCATTTCTGATGGGTGTCATCAGCCACGGCTCAAGTGCATAACCTGCATCCCCCACTAGGTGTCCGTGTGGGAAGTCCCCATTGGCAAATGATTGGTACAGCTGCGTCAGATGCCAGATATGGGAATTGTGGTAGCTCCCAGGGCAGCCAGCACACACATTCATTATTATGCCCTGGGCATCACACACGACCTGGCAGTTGATGGAGGGGTATCCCTTGCGGTTAATGTAGGCTCTACCCCGCTCACCGGCTGGTGCTTTGATGCGTATGTGCGTGCAGTCTATTGCACCCAGCACCTCAGGTAACCCGCTATTTGCTGGAAGAGACGCATATTGCTGGCCATAACCTCACGGTCATTAGGGACATATATATGATCACCGACATGTGCTGACATGGCATCCAGGAGCTGGTGCAGTACTCTGGAGGCTGATGCCTGTGATATCCCCATCATATCACCAGTTGGTCTCTGGAAGGTACCTGTTGCTAGTATTCTTAGGCCAACACATACCTTGGTTTCCACTGGGATGGGTTCCCCTCTGTTGGTTCTGTGTGTGAGATGTGGCCTGCACAGCTCAACAATCTGCTGCAGAAGGTCTCTGTACACTCTGTAGCGCTCTACTATCTCCAGCTCATGTAACCCATGGTAGGTGACCCTGGGCCTGTATACTCTTCTCCTTCTCCTCACTCTGGGTTGTCTGTCAGCATCTGCATTGTCACCACCCTCAGCAATTCGCCTATGCCTGATTATAATAGCTATGGCAGCCCCTAGCATTTCTGCTCTGAGTTCAGCTTTTTCAGTTTTCAATTCTGAAGCTTAGTTTCTGGCAGTATCTCCTGGGAGGAACAACCTGCACTGCTCTTTGCAGTCTTTAAGTGCTGGGTTGGGCTTCTAGTCTGCTTGTGTAATTGCCTGCTTCTAATTGTTTCCACCAATTAACTCCAGCAGTATCTTCTGGCAATTTCCCTGTATTTTAGTTGTTTCCTGTTTCCTCTCTGTTTCCTGAGGAGGAGCAATGTGCACACCAGCTTAAACACGCTCACAGTCACTTAAACGCGCACACATCCTTACACGGTGTTACACGCGCGCACACATCCTTACACGGTGTGAGCTTGGCTGATTCATGCTAAAACGCGCGCACACTGCCTTCCACACGTGCACACCCGCAAACCATTGTAAACGGTTTGCAACACGCTCCCACATGTTGAACCTGCCTTACACACGCGCACACGCGCGCATGCACGTATTTCAAGAAACTTTGAGTGTAGGGATAGCGTAGACCCTCAATTTCTTGACTTTCCTAGTGTTCTGTTGGGACACCCCTCCCTCCCTGATGTCTGTCTGTCATCTCTTACCTTACATTGCCCTCCAATCTGGTACATTTATTGCTATCCTTCCCCCCCGTGATGTCACCTACCTCTTACTCTGTTCCTCCCCCTTCTCTAACTCTTACACTACTCAGAAAGTGCTCATTACCTATGTGGCAGTGTGATTCAGTATTGTAACCCTCATTTACATAGGATTGCCTAGTAATGACTAGTTACATGTCTTACACGGAGCTTCCCCCCCTTGACAACCACTAAACGGAGGCCATATTGTTTTTGGTCTGCTAGTCCCTCCATTGACATTCCATGTAATACATAAATCCCACAATTGTGGGCTTATAAGCTTCGGTTTTCAGTTTTAGGTAGTGCACCCCATTTGTGCGGGTGTGCGCTGCAGTTAAACCCAGAAATCCTGTGGAAAAAAAAAGTTATACAACTTATTTTTGCAACACTTTTTCATGCCAATGGCCACATATTTGGCCATTGGCATGCTTCATGAAACATATGCACCCTTTATTTGGAGCTGACATAGCTCCGTTTTTAATTTTGCAGAAATGTACTCAGTTGTCAGCTGAGTACATTTCTGCAGCTAACACGTCCATTACACGGACTGGTTTCGGCTTCGTGGATCGCTCAAATACTTCATTTGCATATCTTTAAGCTGCAAATGAGATATTGAGCATTTCCACGCCCAGTCCGTGTAAGAGACGTGTTAGCTGTCTCTTACACAGAGATTTGGGCTGTTCCTGAATCGGGAGGCTTACACGGAGGCTTACACTACTCTTGAACTCCGTGTAAGCCTTCCTGAATCTGGCCCTATATGTAGAATTGCTGTTTCCCATGAAAAAGTAGTTTTCTCATATCCCATTTTTTGAAGATTAATTTTAAGGGAATACCATAATTTATAGACTTTCTTACAGATCGAAAAGATATGTAATAGATCAGCATTTTCCCAGGGGCAGAAGGGGCACATTTGGATTTTTTATATTCAAATTTGTTTAGGACAGCAGGAGTATAGTATACATTATTATTGATTATAAGTGTGTATAGGTTGGAAGGTTTGGAGACAAAGCCAGAGAGGCAATATTACGTTGGTTTGGACGTACTGAGGAGGGATGCAGAGTATATTGGGAAAAAGATGCTAAGGATGAAGCTGCCAGGTAACAGGAAAAGAGGAAGGCCTAAGACAAGGTTTATGGATGTGGTGAGAGAGGACATGCAGGTGGTTGGTATGACAGAGCAAAATGCAGAGGACAGGAAGAAATGGAAATAGTTGATCTGCTGTGGCGACCCCTAACAGCAGCAGCCAAAAGTAGAAGAAGAAGATGAGTGCATATATATTAATTTTTTAAAAGGAGTTACATTTAATGTATTTTTTAGAGCTTGGTATTTTTGGTCTGTAGAGATATTATTATTTTTCTTTTCCCAGTATTTAAAGTAAAGGAGTGAAGATTGGAATTTAATTGCAGGTATTAGTTTATAAGCAATGGAGATCATTTTGTTTTGTAGGATAGAGATTTGAGAAATTGTTGGGTTACTTTTATGTTTTGTTCCTCTGTTTTTATTTTTGAGAACTTGCAGTTGACAAGTAATTTAATTTGTCTAAGCATAGTGTCATATTTGCATGTTAGTCCTAAGTGGGATCTTAGAGCAGATACGTTTAAATTATTTAGATGATGGCTTTGCCAGACCATTATATCTTTAGTTTGAAAATAATTTGTGAGGTCTATCATTTTGTTATTTAATTTCAAATTTGGGTTAAGGTTTGTTGGTTGTATTTTGTTCCTGATCATGGGATGAATTTTGGTAGGAAATTTTTTCTTAAGTTGAATGTAGGGAAGGGCTTTTGGGTTAATATTGAGTGATCTTATTTGATTATATCAGATTTTAATCCAGAGTGGGGGCCAGTTTTGGCTGTCCGGGTTATGATTCCAGATTTGAATAATTCTACTAGCACCAATGATATAATAGTAAAGTTCAATGTCAGGTAATCCTAGACCTCCTTTTTCCTTTGGTAGTACTAGTTTATCATACCAAATTCTTGTAGTTTTAGGGTACCATATGAAGTTTGAGAAGGCTGATTTCATTTTACAAAAGATTTTTTGGGGGGGATATTTAGATTTATGGTATTTAGTTGGTATAGGATTCTCAGTTAAACATTCATTTTGATGACGGCTGCTTTTGATAAGGGAGAGAGGTTTACATTTCTCCACCTAGATATGTCCTGTCTGACGTTTTCCCATGTTTCATGTAAATTCGTTTTCATTAGGTCTTTATGCATGTGTACAAAGTTAAAAAACAAATAATTTTATTGAGTACTTTACTGCGATTGGGGTTATAGGGAAGTATGATTCATTATAAGGGTTAATAGGGAATATAAAGAATTCAAGGGGTTCATTTCTTAATTAGTTAAGTTTGAGAAGTTTTCTATTGGTGTTAAAATTTTATGTAAATCAGTGTTGGGGAGTTCGAAATAGATATTGAGGTCATCCACAAACACAGTAAACTTTAAATCAATGTCATTGATTTTTGGTATATGATGATAAGTTTTTTTGAACAATAGAGAGTAGGAGCAGTTCTAAGTAAAGATTGAAGAGATAGGTGGATAGAGGGCAGCCATGTTTGGTTCCATTGATTATTTTAATAGGTTGAGATTGAATTTTGTTAATATACAATGTGGTAGAGGTGTTTTTATAAATAGTTTTGATTAAATTGAAGCAAGGCATAATTTTGAATAGAAAATTTGAATCTACTTTATTGAATGATACTGCATTACAAGCAGAAAATGATTGACTTCAACAATTGTACTGCTGATACCACAGTACAAGCAGAAAATGATTGACTTCAACAATTGGCTAAGTTTCTGGTATCATTCTAAGGGGATCCAGTATCTGTCTGCTTGGAATTACATGATTGACAGACCTCACAATGCTTTGCCAGAGATCGCCTGCATCTGTCAACCCTGGGTTTCCATATACTGGCTAAGGCTCTTGCAACCCCTATAATGCCTTTTTTAGGTGATGTTCCAAAGACCAAATTCCCACTGTAACAACTATAAATAAATGTAATTTGAGGGTCATGCTGATCAGTGCTAGAAGTATAAACCTTAAGATGCACTTGCACGAAGCACTCCTCAAAATGGAAAAAATTGACATTTGTGTTGTAATGGAGACCTGATTTAAAGCATCAGAAAGCACCCCTGCGCTACCAGGCTATAACTCATTCCACACCTTTTGGCCCCAGAACATGGACCAAAGCTCCAATGGTGGTGGTGTCTCCACATTCATAAAGGATATGCAGACCTCCAGACTAGTAGCCCAACATAACGCATCTGAGATACTTTGGGGACAACTAACATTGGGTAAGACGGCGATTCAGGTCATAGCCTGCTATAGGTCCCAAATCATGACCCAAGATTCTCATTCCACATTTCTAAGCACCCTGGAATCTATTTGAGTCCAACCCAACACTCTCATATTAAGTGACTTCAACTACCCTCTATCAACTGGGAAAACTACTCATGCACCAGTACACTGGCCCAACATTCCTGGAATTCATCAGTTCCAATGCCCTGGACCAGCTCATTCTTACCACCACTAGAGGAAGCAACATCATTGACCTGGTTATTACTAACATGGGCAACTGCTGCTCTGCGCTAATAGTCAAGTCTGGTTAGATCCGACCACAAACTAATCACCATGGAAATCCACATCTCACCCACACCCCCCACAAAGGTAACCACCATGAAAAACTTCTCCAAAGCTGACTTTGGGCTTCTAAATCAGTGATGGCTAACTTCACGGCACCTATGTCAATGGAAAATAGATGCATGACCGCCGAGTCATACACCAATGTACTGTACGGACACATACATAAATGCATGGAACTAGCCATACCCAACAGAACCAAGACTCTCTCCGCCAAAAAAAAAGCTGATCTGGTGGCCCCCTGCCATTTATAAACTCTATAACAGAAAGAAGAAACTGTTGCAGAAAAAGGTGAAGTCCCAAGACTGGAAAAACACCATTATTAGCATTAACAAATAGTTGAGATCCTTCATCAAAACCTCTAAAGCCAACTATGAAATCAGAATTGCAGCAGACACTAAAAACAACCACAAAGCCTTCTATAGTTATATCAAGAATCTCCATGGCAATACCCAGATTTGCTCTGAGTTACTGCACAATGGTACCTCCTGTACTGAGCCAACAGATATTGCCAACATACTGGCCAACAGATTCAGTGCCAACTTTACTCCTCTCTCCCCCCCCTAAAGGACCAATCACAATACTGGAGGAATGCCAGGCACCCAGCATTACTGTAGCACAGATTAAAGCTGCATTGCCAAGGCCACGAAAACAGCTTCCATGGGCCCCGACAATATCCCTGGATGTGTTCTACATGAACTACAAAATGAACTGGCACCACATCTGTGTGCCCTGTTCAATCACAACCTCACCTCAAGCTTTGTCCCTAACAAATGGTGCACTGTTATAGTCATCCCTCTCCATAAAGGGGGAGTGACTACAGACCCTTGGAATTATCACCCCATTAGCCTGATGAGTCTGATATGTGAAGCTATAGAGCGCATCATCATAGGTTCATAGGTTAGTACTAGGCTATCAGCCCTAGGGCCTATACAAGCCTAGCCATAACAATTTCCTGGCTATTTCTTCCATTTCTTCCCACACTATTTACTTCCCTGGACTGACATGATCCCCGGGGTGAATTTCCTTTTTCCCATCCAATCATCAAGTTTCCTTTTGAAGAGGGCCAAAGAGGCACTCTGCTTGACATGTATGGGCAATCTATTCCAGAGTCTGGGGAGTCTCTGGGTCAGGAACCTATCCCTCCAGCATGTTTTGTTTATTGCGATGACAAGGTTTAGATCCCTGGAGTGTGTGGCTCTGAGGGATTGGGATTTCTTTAAGTGTAGCATGTCCAACAGCTCTGGGTTTGACATGACCTTGTATGTTAAGCAGAGATTGCCTCTGAGTAGACAATATGCAACAGCTGGAAAGGCCACAGAAGTACCTCATGAAGAGGATCCTAGGCCTTAAACAAATGTCCTACATGGACAGACTCAAAAAACTCCAGCTATTCTCTGTCTCATATTGTCTATGGTCTAAGCTTGTAAAGGCTCCAGGGCTATTAGCCTAGTATACACCTATGAACCTATGAATGCTTTACTTGCATCTCCTGTTAGAGCATATCTGGGAAGTTTGTGTTTTGCCAAGAGCAACTCTATTGTATCAACAGTTAAGGTGTTGTCACAGGCCTGTCTTTGTTGCATAAAACCTAATTGCTCAGATGAAACCATGGATGATATTACTTTTTGTAGTCTATGTGATAGTATTGAGGTTAGTATTTTAATGTCTAAATTTATAAGAACAATAGGTCTATAGTTGTATGGATTTGGAATAGTTTTTGAATAGTTTATGTAGAGGTCTGAGATTCCATGAACTATGATATAGTTGTATACTCTAAACAAAATACCAGAAAGCTGTAGATTGAATTTTTTGTAAAATTAAGCTGTGAAACCATCAGGGTCAGGAGCTTTGTTTATTTTAATTTTGTTAATGGTTAGTTGGATTTCTTCTGAAGTGAGCAGGTTTGCTAAGATGTTTTTCTGTCCTTTGTTTAATAGTAGGAATTTTAGGTATTTTATGAATTTATCATATAAGTCTGAGTGGACTTGTTTCTGGGAGTTATATATGTTGTTATATATTTCCACAAATTAGTTTATTATAGCTGACTCATTACTTAACAATTTACCATTGTAATTTATTTCTGTTATTTTAGGGGGACCATTTTTTTATATTTATTAGTCTGGCTAATGTTTTGGAAGGTATCTGGGCCCATTCAGCATAGCTTTATAGTAGTAGTCTAAGTTCAATAAAGGACTGATTTTGTAGATGTAAGGCATAGAGTTTTTTTTTTTTTGTAAATTTAGCATATTTTCTTCTAGCTCAGGGGAGTATTTGTTTAGGAGGTTCGCTTCTATATCTTTTAGTTGTTTCTACAATTGCGATTTTTGCATTTTTTCTTGTCTTTTAAAGATTGATGCTTTCGGTATGAGTATCCCTCGAATTACCGTGAGAAATAATAGTCTTAGATTCCTTGCTTTAAAGTGTACAATTCAACTTTCTAATATAACCAACATTGAAAAGAGAAAGAAAAAAGAAGAAAAACATTATATAAGAAAAAAGAAGAAAAAACATTATATATTCTGGCTTTGGCTGTACTGTTTTGTCTTTTGAGATGTCAGTCAAACCTATTACGCTGCAGTAGGGCTTCCATCAGTGACAAGACTATAGTCCATGACTGTGATGGACTGATAATGGACCCACTATGATACACACATCCTGTATGTTCTGAAGAGATTTTGCACAAAACACATTGACTAACCAAAAATCCAATCAACTAACAATTTCTTTGGTGGTGAATATATATTTAAAATCCAAAGAGTGGAACATCCTCTGAACATCCACTAATTGTATATTTTCTATCATGCCTTTAAGTTCTTAAACCACAAAATTGCATCTAGAGAGTACCATATTCATGTATAGGTGAACTACCACATTTAAGTCACCCCATTAATCAGCAAGTAACACTTTTTATGTACTTCATTAAGTACTTCCTGAAGCCTTTCCATTAAAACTTGGTCATCTTCATTAGGTCCATAATAATTGACTACAGTCACTAATCGGAATGTGGACAGAAGAATGATCACTATCCATCTGACTAGATCATCCTTCATTACCTTATGTATTCCCAGTGTAATCTGATGATGTATCATTATGGCTACAACCCTCATTGTGAAAGCAGCAATTGGAAAATAATTTTCCCCTTTCCCTTTTGTAAAAGACTTTCTCACAAATGTTCTTTTATGTTTTGGTTCCTGTATTACAATAATATGGGTCACCATTTTGTGTAACATGGACAAAATGACTTTATCATTAATGTGTCTTTTTGGCTTTTCCCCAGTTAGGGGTCGCCACAGCAGAACTCCGGTCCGCTAATGATTGGCAGTTGATTTTTATGTGCTGAGTTGCCAGCCCTAATGCACAGCCTTCAACGAAGGTACACCCATTCATGCATGTCTCCACACAGAAGACGCTCTAGTGACTTTAGCATTAATACTAGTGGAAATTCCTTTTTATGTTGCAAGATATACATTTAATCAGACTTCTCTGTAAAGTGTTAGAGGAGGCTTATCTAGTCTGCACACTGTCAGAAAATTAGAGTGAATCTGTACAGTGCTTGGGCTTGCATCTTTAACATTGCTAAAGTGTTCTACACTCATGTTCACTGAAGTAGTAAAACAAAGATTGGATTATAGACTAAGGATTACACAGCCCTCATGCTCACCTACCAAACTGCCATCTTCTACTGTGAAACAAAAGATATTTTTAACAACATTGGTACCCAGCTCATTTTAAGTAAACCAATCTAACATGACCCAGACATTACTGCTGAGAATAACACCTTGACTTTGTCAGGTCATCAGAGTTCATAACATATACCAGGTGCTCAAAGCTTTTCCACCACAGACATGCCACATATGTTCTTAGTACTCAAGCATTTGGCATTATAAGTTATGCCCTCACTATTAAATATAATATGTCCTAATCAAGTCCTGCATGTATTACCCAACATGTCTTACATATTGTAGCAATGTTAAGTATTTTCAGACTGGGCACACATTCATCCAGAGGCACATACCCAACAAAACCTATAAGTGAGCTATGCAGTTCTAAAAGATCAAACTGCCCACAAGTATGTAACTATAAATAGACCATTGAAAATACATAGTTATACATTTTTATGAATGTAACTAATCAGCAGAGAAGCAATTTCATGAACCATAGGTTTTGCTTAAGTTACTACTGACTAAAACAGATATTTTGTTGACCCAGATACATTTACAGAATAGAGGGTGTTAAACCATTCGATTACAGCTTCGTATAAGGAGGATAAGGTGTCCAACCTATAAAGAAAGCACTTCAGTAGTCTAGAGCTGTATTATTGCGCAGTATACAACTGGATAATTTCTAATGTAATGCTATGCCATGGTCTGGGTATCGATCTGGGCCCTTCCAAAACAGTACATCACAACAAAGGTTCGCACACCTATATATAAGTCCAATGGTGACATTAACTGATTGATGGTTTAAGATATTTATACAGTTATAGCTGGTTTTGAGTTGCTTAATTTAACTGTTGGAAAAGTAGAGTACATACATGAATTGGTTTTCCGACGTTTTTATTCTTATGCTTGGCTTGTTCTTGTCTTCAGCACAGCCTTTGAAGAGGATTTGTGCATTATGGTTTATTATTTTTCTTACTGTACAGCCGACATGAAGGTTTACAATGTTCCGATAATTTTTTTCCCTTTTCTTTCCTCTGTTTTCCTTGTTTCCTCTCGTTCATTTTTCCCCTTTCTTTTTCCTACCGCTTCTTTTGATGCTAAAGTGAATTGTACAGGTAGAGATGTAGAATGCCATCAATGCGGAAGCTTTTTAGGAACTTCCTGGTTCATTGGAATTCCACAATGGCAGGATTGGAGGTATCTTATTTTAAAAAAGCTCTTTCTTTTACCTTTCTCCAGGTATTTAGTTATAATGTCATTATTTCCACTTTATATTTATAGATAGCCAATGCTGAAGGCTCCAAGAGTAAAATTAGTCTTTCATTTGTTAGGGACTTCATTAAAAGCTTTGAGAAATGCAGATTTGGCATCATCTATATTGGAGACTTGATATTTGTGATTGTTGTGTTAAAAGGACAATAGAGCAGGGTAATTTTTATTTATTAAGTAAGCACAATAGCAAAACAAAGCTTGTCTCTGTTGTTTTATGGAGAGTGGAAGGTCTTGCATTATTGAGATTCAGAGTAAAGTTTCTTTTCTGTTTAGCAGCTGGTAAAATAGAAACATGAGAGGCATTTAATATTCTGGTATATATTTGTTGTGGAGTATCAGAGTCTTGAGTTTTGTGAAGAGAGCTATGTGGTCTTTCTATGATGATTTCCTGGATAGTGGTTTTGTTTTCCAATAGAGTGTCGAGGATTTCTTTTAATATGGATGGCAACTGAATATGGTCAAATTTCTCCAGAACACCTCAAGCTAGTATATTATTTCTCCGTCTTCGAGCCACAAGGTCAATTATTTTCTGTTGAATTTCAGTTATAGTGATGTTGCTAGCTTTCATGTTTCTTTGTATTTCTTTGATTTTTACCTTCATTTCCCAGTATTTTTGCTTCATTTTGTTCTATTTGTGTTATTATTTGGTCTAAGCTGTTTCCAAATGAGGAGAATTTAATTGAAAAGTTTTGAATTTCTGACTGAAGAGGCTGGAGGGCTATTTTCAATTCCTCCATAGAAAACAACAACTCCGTTTTGGATCTTAAGGCCAGCTTAGTGGTGTCTTGTTGTGTTTTCTGTCACTTAGAGGTTGTGTCCTTTTCAAGGGAGGCAATTTGTGATAGTTTAGCTTTAATTGTTTGTGCCTCCATTTGTTCAGGTTGCTTAAACACTGTCTTTGAAATTGTTTTATTCTTCCTCGTGCTTAAGTCTCCAACCACTGGGAAGGCCAGGAAACACACGGCTAGTGGTTTCTATTCAGGTACAATCTTTTCAAAGTCAGTTATTAGATACTGATTGCCAGAAATAACACCATTTTAGGAGTTTATATTAATTTTTAGGCAAATTATTTGTTTTCTGACTGGTTTTGTCACTCAATGTTGGCTCTAGTGGATAGATATTATTGTCAGGAGTTGGGAGCAGTACTAAGTATGTGTTCAATGACCGGCGACCATCTTGGAAAGTGACTTCATGGGAGAGCTTGCAGTTCAGCAAGAGTCCTATGTCAGCCCATACACTGAATATGTTCCAGACATCGTACTCTATAGCTCTTTTAAAACAGAAGCCCACTGTGCAACATAAAACTAAAATAAACAATTAGACTACAAAACCAGCTATGATAGTAAGACAGATATTCCCTTTACTCCTTTCTTCATACCGTTTTGTAAAATAGTGATACTGAAACAGAAACCCAGAATTATTTTGATCTTAAATATTCCTGCTAAATAATACTCATCAATAATTTCCTAGTGTTGCTAGTAACCTTATTTAGCTTCCAGCAAACATACAAATATTGCCATAAACCTTTTATTGATGCTATTGAAAGACAATGTAATTCCATAATATATAACTGCATTAATTACATAAGGTGCTTCACTGTGTTAATCTAAAATCACAATATGACAGAGCCATACATAATAATAGCCAGAAAGACTAGATTATTTTGGGGACAGTATTGCGGAACTGGAGCTGCAGCTCTGCCATGGGTCACCTTTTCAATGGCAGAGTGAAGGCTTTGGAAAGTGTCTTATTTCTCTGAATGTGGAAGCCGACAGAATGGCAAAGACAGGAGGAAGATAGAAAAAAGGTAATGTAAATTCAATGTGCCATGTAAGGATAGCGCTAGGAACTTACTGGAACTATTCAGCACAGTCATTTCTAGGGTCTGGATCCATATCTGGCTGGGGCAGCATGACTGTGCCTTGGAGACTACAGTAAAGTACTTCTCCACTCAGCAGCCTTACCTGACTAATCTTAGAAGACAGGAAGGTCCAGGCTCAAGGAAATGGTAGTAGAAGAAGGTACATGATCAGAGGTTCTCAGGAAGGGATATGAGATGCTGAAAAAAGAGTCTCACAGTAAATGTTTCTTCCATCACCACAGTCCTTTTCAGGACTCTAGTGAGAAATGTCCAAGTAGCAGATGGAACAATAGATTTTGTAGTGTTTATCTATGTCAATCAGCATGACCCATTTGAGTATTTGAGCAAATCTTTGGGTAGGTAGGTGCTGGGAAGTATTGCCTTCTGCACAGCCTAACACAGTGTATCAGTGAATATTGCAATGTTTACATTTATTAGTTTGGCTTTGTGTACAAGGCAGCTAGGAGGCCTTAGAAAGGGCTCATTATGACAGGATAACCGGCTAGATAGAAAAACATAAAATATTTGTCTATGTTCAAAAATGAAATTGTGCAAGGTCAGCTAGATCAGGGGCAAGCACAAAACAGGGCCAGATCAGGTAATTATGTCACAGCAAGGCAGACCAAAGGTAGGACAGGGCAATAAAGCTACGCACATATATGTGGTTGTGGGCACATACTTAGCCATGGCAAAAAAAAAAAAAAATAGAGGAACAAAGGTTAAGCCATAGAGGCCACCTGTAGAAGACTGGAGTAAGGATGCATAAGAAATGAAATATCTAACGGTGAGACGAATTCATGGGGTAGGGTTAGAAAAGAAAAAAAAACAGAGAAAGAAAAACAGTTTATTATAAAAAGGTCATGAGCCAGAAAAGGAAAAATGTGAATGAATCAATGAAAAGACAAGTAGGAAAGAAAAATAGCCATGAAGACAGTACAGGAGATTGTAGAGATGAATCCCTTATATGTTAAGTTCAATGAATGAGGAAGTTATACCCTAAAAGATCATTTGTTATATAAGGAGATTATACTTAAATTAAAATTCAGTACATTACAACCATGCAGTTTAAATAACGAATGATGTTGGTGTTTTAATATGAACTTGTCTTTAATTGCCTTAATTGATTAATTGTTTGATTTGTTTGTTTTTTTTTTTTGGATAATTTTGTGTATATTTAAATGGCTTGAGTTTTTTTTTCTTTTATTCTCCTTTAAAAGCATGAGCCAAGGCACTAGAGTGCTTGCTCATTTTTGCGGTGGTGCAGTAAGAGGTTCTCCCGTTTGATTCTCGGTTGGAGCACCTTCTGTGTGGAGTTTGCATGTCCTCCCCATGGTCGAGTGGCGTTCGAAAGACATGCATAAAATGGGTGTGCCTTCATTGAAGGTTGGGCATTGAGCTCGCACCTTGGCACCATAAAAATCTACTGCCAATCATTAGTGGACCGGAGTTCCGCTGTGGCGGCCCCTAACTGGGAAAAGCCAAAAGAAGAAGAGCATTGCATTAGCCATTGTCATTTTTACTTACAAGTAGCCAAACTATTTACAAAAGCTCTGAAGTGATTTTTGCAGGGACAACACCCATGGCAAAGTAGATCAAGGATTAAGCAGTAGAGAGAATGACTGACATTGTACCCTTGTGCAAGTGTTTTGGAATAACCAGCACTTTCAGAAATGCTATCTGCATCGATTTCAGTCAGTCTAAGGTAGAAAAAAAGATGATCCATTTTAAATGTTGGCACAGAAAGTTTGGCAAACCATATTGAAGAGCCTAGGAGGGTGAGTATTTGAAAGGGACTAGAAGGAAGAGGTTATCTGTCAATAAGCAGACAGCTGCGACAACTACTAAGTCTTTTTGATGAGGCATGGGTAAGGTGAAAGCAGAGAAAGAGGGAAACCAATTGGATAGCCATCTTGCAATCCAGAAATGAGAAGGCAACTGTGGTGTATTCAATGGACTGTGCTATCTTGCCGTAGCTAGTGTTCTGTGGGGGCGGGGGAACGTGCATGATATAAAGGCTGCGAGACAGGAAGTTGTTGCATTGCATGTATGTTGGCCGGTCAATAAAGCTTGGAGTTGGTACCAACTGCAAACCATTGTCTCGCGTCTTCTTTTAAGGTAAAAGAATACGACATGGTGTCAGAAGTGCTGTATGGCTGTGCTTGGGAGTGCTGACCTTTTGTTGAAGATTGTACGAGGGGCCAAGTGGTGTGGAAAGCGGACATGTCGGACGACGAGAATGGTCGGCAGCCACGTGCTAGAATCAATATGGCGACCAGTGCTCCCAATGCTACGTTTAGCATCCAGCCGCCAGAACCCTTTGACTTCTCCAAACCCCACGAATGGACACGGTGGATACGCCGGTTTCAGGCCAGTAACTTATCTTCCAACCCAGAGGGGAACCAGGTGAACACCCTGATATATTGCATGGCGATGAGGCAGATGACGTTTTGAGAGGCCTCAAGCTAACCGAGGCTGAGCACCAGGAGTATGCTAAAGTGAAGGAGGGTTTCGAAAAGTTCTTTATTGTCAAAAAGAACATTGTGTATGAAGATTTAATATGAGGAAACAAGAACTGAATGAGACTGTTGATGCTTTTGTTACTGCCTTGCATGCTTTAGCCGAACATTGCAATTATGGGACATTACATGACGAGCTTATAAGGGATAGAATTGTTGTGGGCCTAGCAGATACTAGACTGTCAGAGCGGATGCAGATGGAAAAGAGTTGGACTTAGAGAGGGCTGTAAATATGGCCAGACAGTCGGAGGAGGTAAAGAAGCAGCAAACGGCCTTGCGGTGTGACAGTCCTTGCAGTATAATGTGAATGCTGTGCAGTCACCACGGACACCAGACGAGACCGGAGGGCTCGAAAAGTTGGGCAAGCCTTTGGCGCCAAATTTTCAGCGCCAGCGCAAAAGAGTAAAGACGCCCAGTCTCGCTGTGTTACAGGTGTGGGGGCACCATAGACTCCTATGCCCCGCGACTGTTGCAAGATGTCGCTTGTGTGGGATGAAGGGCCACTACCAGCGGGTTTGCCGACAGTTCAAGGCAGTGCAGAGTATTGAGGAAGATGAGGAGCCGGGGAAGTGTGATGAACAGGGGTTCTTCCTTGGCTCTGTCTCTTCCGGGAACCATTCTTGGATTGTGGAGGTGCAAATACGGGGCACACCTATAACTTTCAAGCTTGACACGGGGGCAGATGTCACTGTTATCTCCAAGTCAAACCTGCACAACTTGTTCCGTGGGAGGAACGCTCCTGTGCTCCAGCGGCCGGAGAAACCCTTGCTGGGTCCGGGAGGGACGCCACTGGTGGTTATAGGATCCTTGGAGCTTCAGCTCAGCTACGGACATAGACAGACATGCGAGGGTGTATGTTGTGCAGGGACTCCGCATGCCGCTTTTGGGCCTTCCTGCTATTTTGGGACTGGGTCTCTTGAAACGTGTTGACACTCTCACCATGGCGTCTTTGAAGGCCTCTTACCCGGAGTTGTGCTCTGGGTTGGGGGTAGTGCAGCGGACATACCACATAAAGCTGCAACCAAAGGCGGTGCCTTATTCTGAAGACCCCCAGGAGGATACCACTGCCATTGATGGGGAAAGTGAAAGAGGAGCTAAAGAGGATGGAGGCGCTGGGTGTTGTTACCAGAATGGAAGAGCCTACCGATTGGTGTGCAGGCATGGTGGTAGTCCCAAAGAAGGACAGTAACAGGTTGAGACTATGTGTAGACTACACTAAGCTAAATGAATATGTATGCAGAGAAAGGTTCGTGCTGCCCTCGGTTGAGCAGAGTCTTGGGATGCTTGCTGGGGCGAAGGTGTTTAGCAAGCTGGATGCTAATATGGGATTTTGGCAAATTCCTTTGTCGAAGGAGTCGGCTTACCACATTCATAACCCCTTTTGGCCGCTTCGCTTTAACCGCCTTCCCTTTGGCATTAACTCTGCACCGGAACACTTTCAGCATGATGACAGAGGTCATTGAAGGACTAGAGGGGGTGATTTGTCACATAGACGATGTGTTGGTCTGGGGGCGTTGCCAGGAGGAGCACGATGCCCGACTTCATGCGGTACTTAAGAGGCTGGAAGAAGCTGGTATTACGTTGAATATAGAGAAATGTGACCTGTCGAGAGGCACAGTGACCTTCTTGGGCCATGTCATTACAAGTTCGGGTATAAGCCCGGATCCAAGGCGGACCGCGTCCATCACGGAGATGAAAGCACCTGCTACAGTGGGAGAACTCAGAAGTTTCCTGGGCATGGTGAATCAGGTGGGAAGTTCATCCCTCATTTGGCTGAGAGGGATAGAGCTTTGAGAGACCTATTATCAAAAAAGAATAGCTGGTACTGGGGTGGGGATCAGGAGAAGGCATTCAATGATTTAAAAGAGGCAATCACCTCACCCCCAGTTCTGGCTGTGTATGACCCGAAGAGAGATAAGGTTTCCGCAGATGCATCATCCTTTGGGTTGGGGCAGCAACAATGGGAGGATGGCTGGAGACCCGTGGCATATGCATCGAGGTCACTCTCACCCACAGAGCAACGATATGCCCAGGTCGAAAAGGAGGCTTTGGCGTCTACCTGGGCATGTAGATTACCTATTGGGCAAATCATTTTGTCTAGAGACTGATCACAAACCCTGGTCTCACTGCTGGGCCCAGGCGTTGGATCTTTGCCCAGAATTCAACGCTTCCGGATGAGGCTGATGCAGTTTTCATACACGGTGCAGTATGCTCCAGGAAATCACTGTGGGTGGCAGATGCCCTGTCACGCTCTCCACTTAAAACCAGGCTAACCCCGGAGGAAACAGAGTTAATGGAGGATACGGATATCTACGTGCATAGTATTGTGGAAAACATGCAGGTGAAGCCATCCTTCCTCCAAACCCTACGGGAGCAGCTGAAAGCGGACAGTGTGTGTGCGGTCATGGACTTGTGCAGCCAGGGGCAACCAGGAACCTTTACTGAAGAGTTACTGGCCAGATCGTTCCACACTGACAGTGAAAGATGGGTTGCTTTTGAAAGATTCGCGCCTTGTTATCCCCTCTGCCATGCGTAATGAGGTGTTGACGAAGTTGCATGAGGGACATCAAGGCATCGTGAAGTGCAAAGCCAGAGCCTGTCAGACCGTTTGGTGGCCTGGGCTTGGCCAACAGATAAATGACATGGTCTTAAGATGCAGGACGTGCATCTCAGAGAGAAGGAATCCTCCTGAGCCCCTCCTCCCAACAGCATACCCTGACCGCCCATGGCAAAGAGTGGGGATTTGTTTGAATTGAAAGGACATACTTACCTTCTTGTCGTAGACTACTTCTCCAGGTTTCTCGAGATTGCATTGTTGAACCATACCACATCCAATGAGGTCATTATCCACCTGAAATCTTTTTTTGCTCGCCATGGTATCCCAGAGGTACTTGTGTCCGACAATGGACCTCAGTTTTCAGGGCAGTCTTTTGCGGCCTTCGCAACCGCTTATGGCTTTGATCATGTTACAAGCAGCCCCAGGTTCCCGCAGAGTAACGGGGAGGCGGAACGGGCGGTGCAGACGGTGAAGAACCTGCTAAAAAAAAGTACAGATCCGTACATGGCTCTCTTGGCGTACAGGACAACGCCGCTGCAGAATGGGTATAGCCCTGCGGAACTCCTTATGGGACGACGGCTGCGGACCTCCCTCCCGATTTATCCTCCACAGTTGGACCCTGCGTTGCCTGATTGGAGAAGGCTCAGGGGGAAAGAGGGGGAGAAGAGGGTGTATATGGGCGAAAACTACAACAGACGCCATCGGGCCAGGCCGTTGGGGAATGTGTTGCCTGGTGACCAGGTGTGGGTGACAGATCTGAAGACCCCAGGTATGGTAGATCAAAACCATTGCGCCGAGGTCTTTCAAGATAGATGTGCCACAAGGGACTGAAACCGTGTGCATTTGATTCCCTTATCTGAGCCTGACTGTGAATCAAACCCTGGGTGTCCGGAAAATGTGCCAAGCAAGATCGAAGAGGCCTTGCCATCTTGCAATGGCCTTCCCTGGAACCCGGGCTCCTGGTGACGTGGTGAGGACCAGATCTGGAAGAGTTATTAATAAGCCGGACCGCTTGGATCTGTGAAGTTCCGGGCAGGAATAACAATGTCTTGGGGGTTTATAGTAATCTGAATGTGGCTAAGTGAGCATTTGGTGTCAATCTACCAAGTTGTAGTGAAGTGGGAAAATTGAATAGATCTGGATTTGGTGCTAAGCGAAAAGGGGCCTTATGGAAAGGGAGATGTGGTGTATTCAATGGACTGTGCTATCTTGCCGTAGCTAGTGTTCTGTGGGGGGCGTGCATGATATAAAGGCTGCGAGACAGGAAGTTGTTGCATTGCATGTATGTTGGCCGGTCAATAAAGCTTGGAGTTGGTACCAACTGCAAACCATTGTCTCGCGTCTTCTTTTAAGGTAAAAGAATACGACAGCAACCTGCTCTTATAATAAGTAATATGGCTCCTAATGGGAGGTTTGTGCCTTAATAATAAGAGCAAAATTACAGGTACTACCTAGAATTCAAGCCCTCTGTGATCTCTTATCAGATTACATGCAGCTTGGAGAAAAATGCAAATGAGTTCTCTCATGTTCCTGCAAGGTATTTTGTCATCAATAGTAATCATGTTCAGAAGCAAAGATTCCATTTTCTCATATAATATTTTATCGATAGTAATCATGTTCGGAGGCAAAGATTCCCTTTTCTCATATCTCATTGTTTGCATTTTAAAAGGATGATGTTTAACAGGCTCTTTAGATAGAGATACTGTCATGCTTGAGTAGAATTGCTTTATAAACTTTGCATCCCACAAATCTGTTAGCCTCTTTCCAGTATGTTTAACATTTTGTTAGCTGACAGTTCATTCCCTTATCCTTGGATGAAGGCCTTGATGAGACCACTCATAAAGGTCCTGGATTTTATTTTTTCAAATCACTGGGGGGACCACCTCTTTACATCCTTCTCTTGCTGAATGCTAAGAAATTATAGTGTTCATTTATAGAAGAATATTTAAATAAGTATCAGCTACTTACCAGCTGTCAGCACAGTCATGCACAAAGGTAAAAGGGCCATGACTTTGCCCTAGCTAGATAATGAAACAACTGTATTACATTAACTGGACATAAAGAAATTTACAGGTGTGAATAATTTAATTATGAGTTTACTGTGGTCATGTCTCCATTTTTAAGGCTTCAGATTTTTCTTATCAACCATGACATTTGGTTCAGTTTGAATGAAAAGGGTGCAGTCATGGCAAAATTCTGTGAGAAAATCTATTTACTGTCACTGTAACTTGAAAGACTACGATTAACTGAGTGCATAAAAACAATTTGGTTTTGTATTTTGTCAGACTCTCCATAACAAAACACCAGAGTAACCAAAACGGAAGACATTGACAGACATATTGACTGTTAAAACTTCAGTCAGGTATTTCATTGTCTGTTTTCACAAGAGCTTCTCAGATGTCCTCCAGAGGCAAGAAGGATGCTATAAAGAAACATTTTCCAGTGTGAAACACTCTATTTCACAGATCATCTGAGGAAGAAACAGAAAATAATAGACAACATTTTAAGGTTCATTTTCACAAGGTCTAAGCTATTACCTTTACAAGAATATAATTCTGGGCCAGACCCACTTCCCATGTTATAACATGAGGCTGTCTTTCCTACAGATATTCAAAGAGACTTCATCATCATTATCATCATTATCATCATCATCATCATCATCATCATCTAGCACAAAATTATTTAATACATTTGCTTTGAAAAAACCTTCGTAATAAGTTTTATGTAGTAGCCAAGAAATACCTGGAGAGTAACTGGATTTCATCAAAACTGTATGCATTATAAAACTATAAAAACTGTCTAATGCTCACTAATAGATAGCTGTTAATTAACACTGTAGATGCCATCTGTGACAGGTGCAAATACTTAACCACGATGAAGGCCCAGAGCAATATTTGCAGTGAGCATTGCACTGTTGTACCCCCAGACATGCAACTACAGCATCATTATACTAACAATACAACACTGTTATACCCTGATGATCTCAAAAAAATCTCTTCCCAAGCCTCCTAGTTTAAAGCCCTTATTACACCTACTCTATATATCTCCACATCAACACCAGCATCTACTATCACCAACTCAAACCACACCCAAATCTGGTCAGCATAATTCAGCTACTGGAGACATCCTAGTTATTCATGGCTCAGTTGTCTTACCAAACTGGACAAGGACAAGGTGATGGTCAACTGTCTCCCAGGAGCTGAGTTACTGGTTGTAACTAGGCACTCAGCACCTTCACAACATGATTGCGGCTTATGGGTGGCGCAGTGGTGCAGTGGTTAACTTTTTGCCTTACAGCAAGAGGTTCTTCAATTCAATTCTCAGCTAGGGTAACATCTGTGCAGAGTCTGCATATCCTCCCTGCATTCATGTGAGTTTTCTCCAGGTACTCCGGTTTCCTCCCACATTCCAAAGACATGCATCTGGAGCATTTCTCCCTAGGCCACATCTGAAAATAGGCTCTGTCCAAGTCGGACTTTCCTGGTCAACAAATGTTAAATAAATAAATAAAATTGCAATCCATGTAGGGTTCATTGGTAGGTACTAGGCTATCAGCCCAAGGGCCTAAGTAAGCCTAGCCAACAAGGTTCCCTGGGTTATGTCACCCAAGAAAATTATTTTCCTGTGCCCCTGTTGAGCAGAGCCACAGAAGTGATCCCCGGGGTGTATTTCCTATTTCACATCCACTCATCAAGATTTTTCTTGAAGAGTGCTAATGAGGAACTTTGCTTGACATAGATGGGTAGCTTGTTCCAGAGTATGGGAAGTCTCTGGGACAAGAATTTACCACTCCAACATGTACTGTTTATTGTGGTGACAAGGTTTAGGTCCCTAGAGCATGTAGCTAAGAGGGATTGGGATTTATTTAGGTGTAGCATGTCCAACAACTCTGAGTTTGACATAGCTTTATAAGTTAAGCAGAAATCACCTTGGAGTAGGCAATATGCTATGGAATAAAGCTGGAGTTTTTTGAGATGGTCAATGTAGGGCACCTGTTTGAGGCCAGTAATCCTCTTTGTGAGGTACTTCTGTGGCCTTTCCAGCTGCTGCAGATGTCTTGTGAGGTACATTTCAAAAGGGGCATTGTACTCTATAATGGGTCTAATGAGTGTCGAGTAGAGGTGAACAATGACCTCTTTTTTCCTGGATGAGAACCCTTTTGTGATGAGGTGTGCCACATAGAAGGATTTCCTGACTACTGTGGCAATGTGATTATCAAAAGAGAGACTACTGTCCACCTGGGTCCCAATGTCTCTTATCACATATTCAGTATTAAGTAGACTGCCACCTATGTGGTAGTTCATGGGTACAGAGTTTTTACCAAAGGGGATAACAATGCACTTTTTGGCACTGAGCTGGAGGCCATGGCTCTGACACCAGGTATCTGTCTCAGTGAGGCATTCCATCGGATGCCCACATCATTTGGGGACTTGACTATGGCTCCTAGTTTGCAGTAATCTGTGATATTCATCAGCCAAAGGCCTTCTGTGTTAGCCTGTACTTCTGAGAAGTAGATATCAAACAGGAAAGGTCCCAGGACTGAACCCTATGGTACTCCACTTATCACTGGTTTGAAGTCAGATTTGGAATCTGCAACATTTACAGTGTGGGTTCTGTCAGTGAGTCAGTTGGCAATCTATCTTGTGATGTAGGGATTTATACCTAGTTTAGTGAGTTTAGCTATAATTTTGGAATGGGGAATGGTGTTGAAAGCCTTGGCAAGGTCAAGATAGGCTGTGTGAACCACCTTATACTCGTCTACGGCTTTGGTGATTGCTTCAAAGAAGTTGATCAAGTTCAGGAGGTGTGATCTGCCTTTCACAAACCCGAACTGGGTGTGGGTGGGGTCCAGAGTTTGGAGGTCACCAATGTCTTTGTTTATGAGTTCCATGATAATACGTTCCATGGTCTTATAGACCAGGCTCATCAGGCTAATAGGGAGATAGTTCCCAGGATCAGTGGTGGGGGATAGCTGTTGCTGTGGGCCATTCAGTGGGCACAAAGCCTGACCTGAGGCTATGATTGAACATGGTGCTTAGGTGGGGAGCCAGTTCATTCTGAAGTTCATGTAAAATGTAGCTGGGATGTTGTCTGGTCCCATGGATGCTGTGTGTTTGGCTTTAGAGAGTGCAGCTTTTACCTGCATAGTTGTGACTACAGGGACTCTGCGTTATTTCTATATAGATATGGGATCTTTAGGGGGTGAGAGGGGGGTAAAGTTAGGACTGATCCTATCTGCCAGGATATTGGCAAGTTGGTTCTGTAATTTTTGTGCCATTGTGCTATAACTCAGAGAAGATCTGGGTGTTGCCATTGAAATTCTTGAAATAGCTACAAAAGTCCTATTACAAAAAACTTCAGTACCATGCAAAAAGGTATGCTGTAGCTTACCACTCTAATTCCAGCTAAGCATAAGACACTGGTTCTGAGTGGACTCCACTGTTCACCTAGAATGATGTCTTGATATGATCCAATGTGTATAACATTGGGACAAGATGATTGACAGTCCAACTTGCCTCACAAAAGACAGCCTATGTCTTTCATTCAAGGGCTTCCACATACTTAGTAAAGCTCTTGCTATCCCCAGTTGTGCCATTTTTACTTAGAGTTCGTATAATGAACAAAATAACTTGATAAACACCTCCATTCCCAAACTGATTCTACTCAGTATCAGGAGTCTTAGCAATAAGCTGCCTCACCTCAAGGCACTTCTCAGTTTGAGTGGATTTATGCATGTAAACAGCACAAAATACGACTCCAATGCAGGAATCCACCAAATAATCAAAATTGTCGACCAAAATGTCCAAGTAAAGGCAATGAGACACGAACCAAAGCCCGATGGTAATGGGCGCAAAAAACCAGGACACACAGCAGGTAACTGGATAAGGAAATTTATTCCACCACGAAGAACACTACGACTAAGCGCTTTCACCAGTTAAACTGGCTTCTTCAGAGTCATAGTGCACAAAACATTTGAACACATATAAATACTAAACCCATCCTCTAAAAATCATCAATTATCTAATTAATCAATCAATAAATATTCACAAAGCTTTTAAACTTAAAGCCACAAACCAACATTAAAACAATGCATCCAGATTAAACATAATAAAAATAATACATACATTTTAATGCTATAATGTTCACCATAATTAACCTAAAAACTTGAAAAACATAAAAATGTGTATATATATATCAAATAAATTACAACATAATACAAAAACCTAAACATAAATATGGTATAATGTGATACGTAATATTACTAAAAATATTGTTCATACAACACTCCCCAGAACCTGCCCATTACAAAATATTAAATAAATATCACTAGATATTTATGGTGAACATTATAGCATTAAAATGTATGTATTATTTTTATTATGTTT
>NC_056741.1:668777297-668852424 GCF_019279795.1 Protopterus annectens | reverse complement strand
GGTTTGGACCTACCTTGCTTCTGTAATTTGGAAATTTTGTGGCTTGAGCATCTGTCTTTACTTATGTTAATCCACTCAAGGATCTTTATAGAGTCTGGGCAATTCTTTTTTTAATATGTCTAAACAGCTCTGGAAAGTTTCTTTTCTAATACTCATCTTTTTACTAGTATTCTGTATTACTAAACTACAATTCTTGTTTAATTTCATTTATTAATTAGAAATAGCTTCTGTTGCTTACTTTAAACTAGCCTGAACTGTTTTTTTTCTGATTACTGCATTTATTTTTAAATCTGCACTTAAAGTTACATTTAGTCGAATTTAATCGAAAGTTTTCTTGTTTGTTTGTTAAATTTAACTGTGGAGGCTGCCCACTAAAGTGTGCTAGCCTGTGTAACTAATTTATCACTATCTCTGCATTTTCTGTGTATTTCTACAAAAAAAAACCAAAAAAACAAAAAAATTATCCTTGTTTTCCCGCATTTCTCAACTAGCTTAGACCAGTATACAGGCATTGCTGTATTCTGGGCTGTGGTGTAGTTCCTGTGTTGTCCATTAACCTTACTTGGATAGAAGGACGTTTCTTTGCTCACCAGTGGGAGTGGGGAGCCTTGAGCACCCTACCTGTCCTTGGGGGAAGTGACCTCAGCACAAGAAGCTGTAGTAATTGGTTGTTTGGGACCATTCTTAGCTCTTTTGTAGTTCACTGCTTAAAATCCGCCTCTGGGCATTTTTTTCTGGCTATACTGCTCAGACAAGCTCCACGTGGGTTTACAGAGTGGTCCTAGCAGCAAGGAACTCAAAAAAGCGACTACCTTCTGGATTTAAGTATATTTGCTTTTTCTTCACTGGAAATAGCTTCTGTTGCTTATCTTAAACTAGCCTGAACTGTTTTTTTTCTGATTACTGCATTTATTTTTAAATCTGCACTTAAAGTTACATTTAGTCGAATTTAATCGACAGTTTGCTTGTTTGTTTGTTTAATTTAACTGTGGAGGCTGCCCACTAAAGTGTGCTAGCCTGTGTAACTAATTTATCACTGTCTCTGCATTTTCTTTGTATTTCTACAAAAAAAAAAACAAAAAAAATAACCCTTGTTTTCCCGCCTTTCTCGACTAGTTTAGACCAGTATACAGGCATTGCTGTATTCTGGGCTGTGGTGTAGTTCCTGTGTTGTCCATTTCCTTACTTGGATAGAAGGAAGTTTCTTTGCTCACCAGTGGGAGTGGGGAGCCTTGTGCAGCCTACCTTTCCTTAGGGGAAGTGACCTCAGCACAAGAATCTGTAGTAATTGGTTGTTTGGGACCATTACTAGCTCTTTTGTAGATCACTGCTTAAAATCCACCTCTGGGCATTTTTTTCTGGCTATACTGCTCAGACAAGCTCCACGTGGGTTTACATAGTGGTCCTAGCAGCAAGGAACTCGAAAGAGCGACTACCTTCTGGATTTAAGTATATTTGCTTTTTCTTCACTGGAAATAGCTTCTGTTGCTTACTTTAAACTTGCCTGAAATGTTTTTTTTTTCCTGATTACTGCATTTATTTGTAAATCTGCACTTAAAGTTACATTTAGTCGATTTTAATCGAAAGTTTGCTTGTTTGTTTGTTTAATTTAACTGTGGAAGCTGCCCACTAAAGTGAGCTAGCCTGTGTAACTAATTTATCACTGTCTCTGCATTTTCTGTGTATTTCTACAAAAAAAAAAAAAAAAAAAAAAAATAATCACTTTTTTCCCGCCTTTCTCGACTAGTTTTGACCAGTATACAGGCATTGCTGTATTCTGGGCTGTGGTGTAGTTCCTGTGTTGTCCATTACCTTACTTGGATAGAAGTAAGTTTCCTTGCTCACCAGTGGGAGTGGGGAGCCTTGAGCAGCCTACCTGACCTTGGGGGAAGTGACCTCAGCACAAGAAGCTGTAGTAATTGGTTGTTTGGGACCATTCCTATCTCTTTTGTAGTTCACTGCTTAAAATCTGCCTCTGGGCATTTTTTTCTGGCTATACTGCTCAGACAAGCTCCACGTGGGTTTACAGAGTGGTCCTAGCAGCAACGAACTCGAAAAAGCGACTACCTTCTGGATTTAAGTATATTTGCTTTTTCTTCACTGGAAATAGCTTCTGTTGCTTATATTAAACTAGTCTGAACTGTTTTTTTTTTCTGATTACTGCATTTATTTGTAAATCTGCACTTAAAGTTACATTTAGTCGAATTTAATCGAAAGTTTGCTTGTTTGTTTGTTTAATTTAACTGTGGAGGCTGCCCACTAAAGTGTGCTAGCCGGTGTAACTAATTTATCACTGTCTATGCATTTTCTGTGTATGTCTACAAAAAAAACAAAAAAACAAAAAAATAATCCTTGTTTTCCCACCTTTCTCGACTAGTTTAGACCAGTATACAGGCATTCCTGTATTCTGGGCTGTGGTGTAGTTCCTGTGTTGTCCATATCTTACTTGGATAGAAGGAAGTTTCTTTGCTCACCAGTGGGAGTGGGGAGCCTTGAGCAGCCTACCTTTCCTTGGGGGAAGTGACCTCAGCACAAGAAGCTGTAGTAATTGGTTGTTTGGGACCATTCCTAGCTCTTTTGTAGTTCACTGCTTAAAATCCGCCTTTGCACGGCTTTATGCGGTCGTCCGCATAGCGCAGCGCCAGTTAAACAAGGTTAAACTTTTTCTGGCTCCGCCAATTCTGTTCTTCAATTTTTCCCTTAGTACTATTTCTACTTGCAATCTAAACAGCCTATACTCTATCGAAAAGCTCAGCACTTGCTCCTAAAGCATTTTTATACAGGTAAAGCACTCTTAAACAAAAGAAAGTACTTCATTCACCTAAATTCTGTTGAGTACACACCTCCCTATAGGTCCTTTCTGACTCAGTTACACAGCAATCTTTTTCACTATTTCTAGCATGTCGAAGGGCCAGTTGCTGATGTCCTCTCCTGTTCAGCTGGTGAATCTGGGAATCTTGAGGCAATGTTACAATTGCCTCATGTACACAGACAACCCTCTCCTCCTCCCAACAAATACAAATATATGCGAGAGATGCAACTATATAGCCAAACTGGAGGCTGAGCTCTCTCAATTCAGTACTGGCAAGACCAGTCAGGAGGAGAAGGTAACCACACACACCACAAACCCAGTCTCACATAGTTCTCACAACAGAAAACCAAACACATAAACACACAAAAACATACTCGGAGGTGCTGATTAAAAATCTACCAAAACAACAGAGGCCTCCAAAACAGACACCCAAGCAACCACCACCTCAAGACATAGCACATGCAACACATAGTTCACAAAGTCAGTGTGCTAAACAGTCACAGCCCTTAAGGCCAAACAACATGCCAGACACACTTATAATAGGTGACTCCATAGTCAGACACACTGACGTCCCGCTCACCAGACTGAATAAGGAAAAGGTCACAGTAAGATGCCTGTCGGGAGCTAGAATCCGCCACGTAACACAAGCACTCAGTTCACTCCACAGCAAGTACAAATATGACTCAGTCATTGTACTTGCCGGTGTGAACGACCTGAGACGTACCTCCCTGGACTACATGAAAAGAGACATAGAGAAGCTCTCTAATTATGTAGCCCAGGCCGGTATGACCATGACCCTGAGCAGCATCTTACCCTCACCAAGAATGATGCCACAGTACAAAGACAAAATGATCAGTTTTAACAATTGGCGTAATTACTGGTGTCATTCTAAGGGGATCCAATGTCTGTCTGCTTGGGATGACATGCTTGACAAGCCACGCTGCTTTGCAAGGGATGGCTTGCACCTGTCACCCCTGGGCTTCCGGATATTGGCCAAGGCTCTTGCCAGCCCCATAGTGCCTTTTTTAGGCTAGGCTCAAATGACAAACCTACCTCCCTAGAAAACACAAGTGGAAAAAAACTAAGGGTAATGCTGCTCAATGCCAGAAGTCTAAACCTCAAGATGCATGCCCTCGAAGCCCTCCTCAGTATGGAGAACATCGATGTCTGTGCAGTGACTGAAACCTGGTTCAAGGCTCCTGAGAGCACCCCAGCACTATCAGATTTTACCTCATATCATGCTTTCCGGCCCCAAAACTTGGACCGAACCACAACAGGAGAGGGAGTATCCATTTTCATCAAAGATACCCACTCCTCCAGGTTAGTGGCAACGCACGAAGCATCGGAGACTATCCAGGTGCAACTAACCATAGGCAAAACTGCCTTAGAGTTTGTAGCATGCTACACACCACCCTCTCAAACTCAGGAACCCCACACAGCCTTCCTGAAGACACTTGAGAGTATGAATGTCTCTCCAAATACCATCATTTTGGGAGACTTCAACTACCCAAACATAGACTGGGAACATTACTCAAGCCCCAACACCCTAGCCCAAAGGTTGCTAGAATTCATAAACTCAAATGCAATGGAACAACTAGTCACCATTCCCACAAGAGGAGACAATATACTAGACCTGATCATCACAAACATGGGGACAAAATGCTCCACACCGGAAGTATATCCCTCTTTGGTAAGATCAGACCATAAATTAATCTCACTGGAAATCCACATCCCGCCCCCACCCCCTGCACAAAAGACCACAGTGAAGAACTTCTCAAAAGCAAACTTCACACTTCTTAAGACTGAAGTGGTATCCTTCAAGGCCCCTGGGCCAGTGGAAATCAAACCCACACTGCTGAATCCTTTGCAAATGCCTTCCATGGGCACCTTCAAGAATGCATGGATCATGCAATCCCAAATAAAACCAAGACCTATTCCCCCAAAGGCAGGTGCCTGGTCTGGTGGACCCCAGCCATAAACAAACTTTACAACAGAAGGAGGAAGCTACTACATGACAGAGCAAAATCCCTAAAAGGGAAGGCGTCTCTGATCAGTACTAGCAAAATCTACGATCACTCATAAAATCATCCAAGGCCAACTTTGAGAGAAAAATAGCAAAAGACACAAAAGACAATCACACGGCCTTCTTTAGCTATGTTAGAAACCTGGGTGGAAACTCCCAGATATGCTCAGAGTTAGTCCAAAATGACACAAAATACACTGAACCCACTGACATTGCCAACATTCTGGCAGACAGGTTCAGTGCAAATTTCTCTTTTCCCTCCCCCCCAAAAGGAGAAATAACTATCCCAGCAGAGTGTAGCCTCCCTAACATCTCAGATGCCCATGTGAGAGCTGCCCTCTCTAAAGCTAAAAACACAGCATCAATGGGACCGGATGGTGTCCCGGGCTGTGTGCTACATGAACTCCAAGAGGAACTAAACCCACATATAAGGCTGCTGTTTAATCTTAGCCTTACTACAGGATACGTACCCAAAGAGTGGCGTACGGCAACAGTGGTCCCACTTCACAAAGGCGGTGCCTCTATGGACCCTGGAAATTACCGCCCCATAAGCTTGACGAGCCTGGTCTGCAAAGCTATGGAGAGGATCATTATGGAACTCATAAACAAAGACATTGGGGACCTACAGACATTGGATCCTACTCAATTTGGCTTTGTCAAGGGCAGATCCTGCCTTTTGAACTTGGTCAACTTTTGAAACAGACACTAAGGCCATTGATGAGGGTAAGGCAGTTCACACAGCCTACCTTGACCTTGCAAAAGCCTTTGACACAATACCCCACTTGGGCATCATAGACAAACTCACCAGCTTAAATGTAAACCCATATGTCACAAGATGGGTTGCAAACTGGCTCAAGGACAGAACCCACAGGGTCAGAGTTGCTGGAGCTATGTCAGACTCTAAGCCAGTCACAAGCGGTGTCCCACAGGGCTCAGTCCTGGGACCCCTCTTGTTCGGCATTTATTTTTCCAAAGTACAGGCAAACATAGGAGGATTGTGGCTGACAAAGTTCTCAGATGACTGCAAACTGGGCGCCATAATTGATACTCCAGCGGACACAAACATCCTTCAGAGAGGCCTCATAGAAACAGATAATTGGTGCCAGAGCCATGGCCTTAAGCTAAATGCCAAAAAATGTATAGTCATACCCTTTGGGAAAAACAAGGTACCGACAAATTACCACATAGGCGGTAATCCATTAAGTACGGAAGAGGTAATCAGGGACCTAGGGACCCAGGTTGACAGTAACCTCTCATTTGACACTCACATTGCCAAAGTCATTAGGAAGACCTTCTATATTGCCCACCTTATCATGAAGGGTTTCACATCTAGATCAAGAGAGGTCATTGTGCCCCTGTACTCTTCTCTTATCAGGCCAATGACTGAGTACAATGCCCCATTTGGGATGTATCTCACCCGACACCTGCAGCAGTTGGAAAGACCCCAAAAGTTCCTCACCAAGAGGATAAAGGGTCTTAAACATATGTCATATGCTGCCTGACTGAAAAAACTCCATCTCTATTCAGTCGCATACCGACTACTCAGAGGTGATCTGTGCCTGACGTACAAGGCCATGTCCAATCCTGAATTAATGGACATGCTCCACCTCAGAAAATCCAAATCCATCAGAGCCACGAGAACAAGTGACTTAAACCTCAACACAGAAATAGATAGGACATGCTGAAGGGACAGATTCATAACCCAGAGGCTCCCTACACTCTGGAACAGAATCCCAGTCCATGTTAGGCAGAGACCCTCACTGACTCTATTCAAGAGAAATCTCGACGAGTGGATGGGAGATCGTAGGTTTACTCCGGGGGGTCATCTCTGTGTCACTACTAGACAGAGGCATAGTAAACTAAACCCTAAAAGGGCATTGTATTCTCATCCTAAGGGGTGGTGTAAGCCACATACACTCTGGCTAGGCTTATAAATGCCTTAGGGCAGATAGCCTAGTACGAACCTATGAACCTATAATATTTTGTGGGGAGTTTTGCCAAATGAAGCTTTGTTTTGAGGTTCTGGGTCTATATTAGAAGACCGAATGTTCAGGTGATCGAACACCTAAACATCTATGTTCTAATATTAAACATAAGAATATCGCACCCCCCCAGGGAAACACGCACATCGGCCAGTAAAAAAAAAAAAAAAACACACACACCCTAACTAAATATACCAACTCCAAGATCACTCAACAGTATGGAAATGACAAAAATCTGACAAACGGCCAAGAGAAATCTTTCCCTGCATTAAATCGGCCGTTGGCATTTTTTTGCTTTCAGTATTAGAAGATCGATGTTTAGGAGTTCGATCACCTAAATATTCAATCTTTTAAAATAGACTTGAGCCTCTTTATAGTGAGGTTATTGGTGTTAATACTTGTAATGAAATTCAGTATAGAATGCTTCCTTAATTTTAGGATCGGTAGGTTCCTTTATAAATTGGATGAAGACAACAGCAGCCATGTACTCTGAGATCACATTACACAGCAGTATAAAGCAGCTAAGGAGAAAGTCATCTAGAATGATGAAATGTTTAATCTTGCAGGCAGTGGGAATAATATCTTGGAGAAAGAGAGGGAGAGGTGGGGGAGATTATAGTTTAACGGAATTTTGGAATAGTGATGGAGATTTTAAGAAGTATGAAGAGTTATAGAAGAGAGGAGAGGAGAGATGGAAGATAGTGAAGAGAAGAGACCAGAAAAGAGGGATGTTAAATCACAGTGTGTTATTACATTATAAGTGATAGAACTGAAGTATCATTTCCTTTATATAAGGCAGAATATAAACACAAAAACATCTCAAGAACAAAATCAGTCTTCTAAAAATAATCTTTATTAAAACATGCATCTAAGAACAAATGCAGATATGCATATATAGCTTATCACACAATATAAAACAGTATGAATGCAATGAACCCATCTATTTATATATATATATATATATATATATATATATATATATATATATATATATATATATATATATACACATACAATATGCCAATAAATTATTTGATTTCCTCATCTTGAGTACTGAGTTAATTACTCCATTAAGACATGGATAATGTTTCTAAAAAGTTTACCACTAGTAGTCCCTATAATCATGTTCATTTTACCTCATTCACGCCACTGGAGCTCAGGAAGCTTGCACTGTAACTTCCAATGGGTGGAGCCTAAGCCTTTTGACAGAATCAAAGTATGTCCTCACATTTCCAACAAATGTTCACATTTCTAGAATCATAGGGGTTATGAAAGAAGTATAAATGTCAAACTAGTTTTATAATAGTAGTATTCTTTAGGTTCTAGGTCTTAAACCAAATTTTATATGTCAGAGTAAACACAGTAGCTATTAGATTTGTAATATTTTGTAAATGACTTACAATATCTCATCAACCACTCAAGTTACACACATACTGTCAGTAGCATTTTATTCACCTAGCCAAAAGCTTGCATATGAGCTAAGGAGTTCTGTCTGTAACTTGGCTGTTGAGATATTTAGAAAAAATGTGAAAATTATATTTATATAAATTAATGTTATAAAAACAACAGTTAATATCTCTTTAGCTGCACTAGACAGGTCAAATATCACTGCAGTTGAGTTTGCCATTGTGTAAGCTTTAAGATGAAAGCTTTTAAAACCTTGTACATAGCATGGTTTTGGAATCATTGGTGTAAATATGAAAAAACACTTTTTGACACCTAGAGGCATCAGTAGGAGTTAACTGCAGAAGCACCTGGAGGTGTCACTTATATGTAATGAGTTAAGACTCACAACTCCTCATATTAACACTTAAACCACAAAGGTGTGAAACATGAGCCTAAGAGTCTAACGACAAGAAGTGCAGTGTATTTGTCTCTGTCATGCAAGCATTTATGTGTATATTCTTATCTGGTTGAAGATGTCTTTTTTAATGTTCAAGTAGCAAGCTAATGAGATTAGTAACTACCTTTTCATGTCTCGTTTTTTTTTCTTTTTCTCATTATAGTGTGAATGCAGTTACAGAAATAACTACATAAAAAGTGAGCTGTGATGCAGTTGAGTTCAGCTATGTCTTACTACTATTCTTCATGATCTAAATTAGCCTGCAGTATCTCCATCCAAGTGTCCTTTCCCGTGAAGACATCAAACATGTTGCAAGTAACCCCTGTACAAACCAACCTACTTACTACACCCAATGATGCTGTTAAGCAGGAACAACCATAAAGCTTAAAAAAAGGGTGTATCTCCAAGTTGGTGCAAACCTCAATCTCAGTCTCTTTAGGACCTTAATGTTGGGAAATAATCCCCTTTTTGATACTTTGATGCACTACCTGCTAGTGCAGATCTCAGTATTCCAAAACCATGCAGAAGAGCTAAGGAAATAATCTACCATTACTTAGTACCATACATAAAAAACAAGAAAAGTCTGAGGCTTCCCATTCTTTTCAAATAATCTGACTTTATTTATCTTATATAAACACTTTCTTCTGAAGACTTCATCAGATCTAGCCAACAGACATCAGAGCTAGCAGGTCAGCTTGTAAAAGCATTCTGCTTTAATGATTAAGCTGTGCTCATGTGTATGCTACACCAGTACATGCTGGCTTTTCTCTTAGATCTACTTTTTGTAAGACTATGGGCAGGATTCACGATGGCTTGCACAGAGTCTAAGAGTCATGTAAGACTCCATGCAGCCATCGCGATCCAGGAACAGCCTGAAATCCCGTGTAAGAGACCAGCTAAAACGACTCTTACGTGGGCAGGGCGTGGATATGCTAATCACCTCACTTTCAGCTGAAAGGCATGCAAATGGGTAAGATTAGCAATCCACGAAGCTGAAATCAGCCCGTGTAAGAGTCGTGTTAGGTGCAGAAATGTACTCAGTTGACAACTGAGTACGTTACTGCAAATAACACAATGGAGCCATTACAGCTCCAAATAAAGTGTGCAAATGTTGCAGTCAGCATGCCAATGGCCAAATATGTGGCCATTGGCACGGTAACCTGATGCAAACATGAAATAAAATAATTTTTTTTTCGGCGATCGGTGAGGTTTAAAAGCAGCGCAGCCCCGTGCAAATGGGCTGCGCTATATAAGACCGAAAAATAAAGGTTTGAAACCCACAAATGTGGGTTTTATGTAATGCATGGATTTGCAATGCAGGGACTAGCAGGCCAAAAACAATCCTACGTAAATGAGTGGTAGGATAGTGAATCACACTATCGCATAGCAAATGAGCACATTCCGTGTAGTGTAAGAGTTAGATAAGGGGGAGTAACAGAGTAGGAGATAGGTGACATCACAGGGGGGAATGTCAGGAAGAAATCAAGCTCATTGGAGCAAAGTGGTATGTGAAAGATGTCAATCACACAGAATAAAAAGAGGAGTGTCAACAGATAAGCATGGGAAAGTCAAGAAATGGAAGGTGTACACTGTGGCCAACACCAAAGGTTCTTGCTGTACATGCATGCGTGCATGTGCGCGCTGGGAGGCGCGAGTAAGACAGAGTGCATGCGTGTAAGGCAGAGTAAGCATGTAGGAGCCTTTTTAAAGATCTGTAAACCTGTTTGTGCTGGTGCGCACGCATTTTTAACCCGAATAAGCAGATTCTAGTCCTTGTAAGCATGTGTGCGCATGGGGTAGCCACTGTGAGCGTGTTTTCGCTGGTATGCATGCTGCTCCCCCCTGAGGAAACAGAGAGGAAAAAGGAAGCAGAAGAAATAGTAGGAAACTAGCAGGGAATACTGGTAGAGGTAGCAGGTGAAAACAATTATAAGCAGGCAATTACACAGGCAGAATACAAGCCAAGCCCAGCACTTAAAACACTGCAAACAGCATTGCAGTATGTTTCTCTCAAGAGACACTGCAAGACAGGAGTAAGCTAGTAGAAGTGAAAACTGAAAAAGCTGCACTCAGACCAAACATGCTAGGGGCTGCCATAGCTGTTATAAGGAGACATAGGAGACTTGCTGAGGGTGGTGACAATGCAAATGCTGCCAGACAACCCACAGTGAGGAGACGGAGAAGAGTGTACAGGCCCAGGGTCACCTACCAGGGGTTACATGAGCTGGAGATAGTGGAGCGCTGTAGAGTGGACAGAGACCTCCTGCAGCAAATTGTTGAGCTGTGCAGGCCACGCCTCACACACAGAGCCAACAGAGGGGAACCCATCCTAGTGGAAACCAAGGTATGTGTTGGCCTAAGAATACTAGCAACAGGTACCTTCCAGAGACCAACTGGTGATATGATGGGGATATCACAGGCATCAGCCTCCAGGGTACTGCACCAGTTCCTGGATGCCATGTCAGCACATGTCGGTGAGCATGTATATTTCCCCAATGCCTGTGAGGTATTGGCCAGCAATATGCGTCTCTTCCAGCAAATAGCGGAATACCCTGAGGTACTGGGTGCAATAGACTGCACGCACATACGCATCAAAGCACCAGCCGGTGAGTGGGGTAGGGCCTACATTAACCGCAAGGGCTTCCCCTCCATCAACTGTCAGGTTGTGTGTGATGCCCAGGGCATAATAATGAATGTGTGTGCTGGCTGCCCTGGGAGCTACCATGATTCCCATATCTGGCATTTGACGCAGCTGTACCAGACATTTGCCACTGGGGACATCCCACATGGTCACCTAGTGGGGGATGCAGGATATGCACTGGAGCCGTGGCTGATGACACCCATCAGAAACGCACACACACCTGAACAGGAACGCCATAATAAGGCACACGCACAAACACGTAATGTAATAGAGCATGTGTTTGGGCTGCTCAAGTCATGGTTCCGGTGCCTGGACACATCTGGTGGAGCCTTACAGTACTCACCAACTACATGTACCCAAATTGTCATGGTATGTGCTATGCTACATAATATGATTCTGCGAAAACAGCTGCAGCAGGACCAGCATAGGCCGGGACAAACAACCCCCCACCATTGCCAAGGCCATCACAGGCAGAACGTGACTCGGAGGAGGAACAACCTGAGCCTGCCCCAGTAGGCAGAAGGAGGCATGCCCAGTATGCCCTGGCCTTGGCAAAGAGGCAACGCATAGCACATACACTGGCTCAGTAGGAACCCTGGGAATGATACCCCTCTCTGACTCGCTCATATAGTAACAGGGGCGCCTAACATGACACAACCTGCTTTCAAACATATACAGGGAGTGTAGTATGTGCATCTGACAGAGGCAGCCCTGCAGCACCACCTGAGGCATGATTGCCATGTGTTAAGCAATGTAACACCATCTAGTATATGCAAACATGAAGACCCTACCTAACATCTCACCCTCACCAAGCATGATGCCACACTATGAAGACAACAAGATCAAGTACAATAATTGGCTGAGGTATTGCTGTTAGCAAGGGGGAACACATGGCTGACAGCCTGGGCTGACATGCCGAGCAAGACATGATGCCCCACCTGCTAGGGATGGCACGCACCCAGCACACCTGGCTGTGTGGATACTGGCAAAGGCTGTTGTCACCCCCACTGTGCCTTTAATAGGTAAGTCCAGAAACACAAACCCACCTCCATAGGTAGCACAAGGGATAATAACCTGGACGTAATGCTACTCAATGCCAGAAGTCTAACCTGCAAGGTGCATGCAGACCAAACCCACCACAGCATGGAGAATGGTAATATGTGTTCTGTAACAGAAACCTGGGTCAAGGCCCAGAAGAGTACCCTAATACTACCAGATTATGCCTCATACCATGCTCTACAGCTCCAAAACATGGAACACACGACAATAGGAGTGTGGCTACCAGTAATTATCAAGGATAACCACACCCCCAGGTTGGTACCACAGCAAGAAGCAGCATGGACTATCCACGGGCAAGTAACACTGGCTCAAACTGTGTATCTGTTTGAAGCCTGCTACAGACCACACTCACAAACCCAGGTACCCCAGCCAGCCTTCCTGAAGACACTGCAGAGTATGAATGTCTCAACAAATACCAAACAAGGCACACACAAAGTATGACATAGGTGGCAGTCCATTATGTATGGAAGAAGTAATCAGGGACCTAGGGACACAAGTGGACGGTAACCTGTCATGTGACACTCACATTGCCAAGGTGGCCAGGAAGACCTGCTATATTGCCCACCTTAATATGAAAGGATGCACATGTAGAGCAAGAGAGGTCACTGTGCCCCCATACTCTTCCCTTATCAGGCCCATACGTGACAACAATGCCCCAGTTTGGATGTACCTTACCTTACACCTGCAGCAGTTAGAAAGACCCCTGCCTCACCAACAGGATAGAGGGTCCAAACATTGGACATCTGCAGCCTGGCTGAAGAAACCACAGCCCAATTCAGAAGCATACTGCCCAGTCAGAGGTGATGTATGCCTGATGTACAAGGCCATGTCCAATCCAGAATGAATGGACATGCTCCACTGCAGAAACCCCAAATCCAGCAGAGACACCACAGTGAGATATCTGAACCTCCACACATAGATAAATAGGATGTGCTGGATGGACAGATCCATAACCCAGAGGCTCCTGACACTCTGGAACAGAATCCCAGTCCATGATAGGCTGAGCTCCGCACTCAAACTCAACAAGAGAAATCTGGTGAAGTGCATGGGAATTAGTAGGTGTACACTGGGGGCCATCCCTGTGTCACATCTAGTAAAGTAAACCCTACATGGGCATAATATGCACATTGCAATGGGTGTTGAAACACACACACAGTCTGTCCGTGCTCAAACAAGGCCAGGGCAGTTAGCCTAGTATGAACCTATGAACCTATGATGATACAAATTGTGCAGGACACAAAGGATTATCACACAGCTGTCCTACCTGATGGTAGGAACCATGGTGATAATCCACAGATATGCTCTGCAGCACTCTAATATCACAAACAATACACCAAACCCACACACATTACCAACAGCCTACCGAACAGATTCCTTGCAAACTCCCCACCAGCACCTAACTGCCAAATATCTATCCCAGGAGAGTGCTGCCCCCCCCCCTGACATTGCAGATGCTGAGGTAACAGCCAGCATCCACAAAGCACAGCACACAGCATCAATGGTACCAGATGGTATCCTGGGTTGTGTCCAACAAGTACTGTAAGAAGAATGGAACAGCAAATAGCAGTACTGCGCACTATCAGTCCTACCACAGGATATGTACCCAAAAAGCAGTGTACAGCAACGGTGGTCCCACACCACAAAGGGGGTGCCTGAATGGATACTGCAAACTATCACCCCTCAACCCCGACTATCTAGGTTTGCAAAGTAATGGAGAGGATGATCATGGATCCCATGAATAACGAGATTGGGTACCTACAGACATTGGACCCTACCCAGTGTGGCTGTCATAGGGTAGATCCTGCCCCTTACACATGTCTGACTCATGTGAAACGTGCACCAAGGCCATTGATGTGGGGAATGTAGATCACACAGCCTATCTGGACCTTGCTAAACCCTTCCATACAATACCCTAGTTGGCGGTACAGATAAGCTCACCAGCCTAACTATAAACCCCTATGCAAGTAGATGGGTTGCAAACCAGCTCACGGACAGAACTGACCTGGTCAGACATGCTGCAGACATGGCAGACTGCAAACCAGGTACAACTGGCATCCCACAAGGCATGGTCCTGGGACCTCTCTTGTATGCTATATATGTCACATAGGTGCAGGCCAACATGGAAGGACTCTGTCTGAACAGGTTCGCAGAGGACTACAAACTGCCCAGCATATTGGATCCTCCAGCTGACACAAGCAACCTACAAAAGGCACACATAGAAACAGACAAGTGGTGCCACAGCCATGTCAACAAGCTAAATGCAGAATAGTGTATAGTCAACCCCTGTGGAAACACAGTACATGGCCAGAAATTACCACATAGGTGTTAACCCAGTAAGTACATCAGGAGCAATAAGAGACCTGGGAACACAAGGTGATAGATATCCTGCATGTGACAACCATGTGTCTGTAGTGGTTACAGAAACATACCATATACCCACCTAATCATGAAGGTAAGCACAGCTTGGTTAGGGTAGGTCAATGTGCCTCTCCAGTCATCCATCAGCAGCCTCACAATTGTGTACAATGGCCCTTCAGGGATGTACCATAGCAGACACCTGTAGCAACTGGAAAGACCCCACAAATACCCCACCAGGAGGATTGCAGAGCTGTAACAGATGCCATGTGTCACCTGATTAAAGAAACTGCAGCTCCACACAGTGCCATACTGCCTGGCTGGAGGTGAACTGTGCCTGATGTATAGAGCCATGACCAACCTGGTATCAATGGACATTTGGCACCATGTAAACTCTGAATGCTGGTGACCTATGCAGCTGACAGGCCTGAACCCCAGCACAGACATAAACAGGACATGCTGTACCAATTCGACCATAACCCAGAAGCTCACTCCACTCACGAATAAACTCCCACTACAGGTTATCCAGGGAGTCCCTCAGTGACTGTCATCCAGAGGAATCATGATGACTGGATGGGAGATGGTAGGTGTACCCTGGATATCACCTGTATGTCACGGGTAGACAGAGGCACAGCACACTAACCATGACATATGTCATGGCAAACACCAGTAAATGTGTGTTGAAGGACAAACACTCTCTGACTAGCATTACAAATGGACTAGGGCACATGGCCATTGTTTGTCACTGTCCACACAAGTGGTGGAATACATTAACAATGTCGGGCAATCATGTACTATGCTGTCCATATCTGAACAAAATGCAACATGGTCATATCCGCGCAACTGGCCCTCAACCAGTCTGGTGTGCTCACTATAAATATTACAAGCAGTGATAGGACTGAAACCGATTATACTGTCCACCACAGTGAAAGTACTGCACCAGTACACTATATGACAATACAGCTGTTTGGTCAGCAGGAAAGGATGATGACAACTGTATGCAAACTATCCCATGGCGACCCTGCAGGCACAGCATAATGCCTGTTAGGTTCAGACACAAAGCAGTTGGGCAGTAAGAACACAACCTGATGTCCAACACTCAACTGTACATGTGATATATAGATGGCGTCCACACACAAACACAAATGTGGTGGTCCACAGATCCCAACATAAGGAAAGGTCACACTGGGCATGCTCGCACACTTAGATAAAGACGTGTCAGTCAAGAAGCCATACAAACTGCAAACTGGGCATGCTTACACACTTAGGCCATGTCACAGTTCAGCAGTTGCACACACATAACTGGCATTTGTATGTGTTAACACAGGAACCTTCCACAATACAGACATCTGCCTAGTGCACACAGTGAAGTTACAACAGAGACATAAGTAAAGTACTGGATCCCACTCATATGCAAACATCTTCCACAGTACACAAGTTGTTTATAGAGATAGGGAAGGCTATGGCAATAAAGACCCACAAACAGTATATGAGCAACAGATACTTGCATCTGACAGGTAAACATATGGCCATAGAGTGCAATACTAGACTTTTGTTCCTAGGGAATACAGAAGGCTATCCACAGTGTATTTGGCATCTGCCTTCACAGTACAGTAGGCCACTGTGCCTGTGCAAAGTTAATGCATAGATATACTCTCCCCTGTACTGATGGATAGTAACAGATGTACATACCTCTTCATCCATAATGATGTCAGCACACTATACATATGTCAGGAGCAGAAGTTATACCCAGTAATGTGAATAGCACTCTCTGCTACTGTGTGTCTCACAAGTGTTGTAATATAGTTAGGTAGGGGTTTGAATCCTGCAAGAGTGTAGTGTGTGGGGGAGTAGTGTGTGCAATTCCATATGTAAGAAAAATGGCCCTTTTGGCAACTATTACTACACAACACATGCTGCATATTCCACTGTCTAAACACTGATGATGTCAGCACCCTATAAGTACAGCAGGAGAAAGCAATCCTCCCAGTAAGGCAAATAGCGTGCTCTGCTACTGCGTCTCTCACAAGTGTCATAACATAGTTAAGTAGAGGTTTGAATCCTGCAAATGCATAGTTAGTGGGGAAGTAGTGTGTGCAATTCCATGTGCAAGAGAAATGTCCCTTTTGACAACTATTACTACACAACACATGCTGCATATTCCACTGTCTAAACACTGATGATGTCAGCACCCTATAAGTATAGCAGGAGACAACAATTTTCCCAATAATGCAAATAACATACTCTGCTACTGCATCTCTCACAAGTGCCATAACATAGTTAGGTAGGGGTTTGAATCCTGCAAGTACACAGTGTATGTGCGAATGTGTGTGGGGGAGTAGTATGTGCAATTCCATGTGTAAGAAAAATGTCCCTTTTGGCAACTATTACTATACGACACATGCTGCATATTCCAGTCTAAACACCGATGATGTCAGCACCCTATAAGTATAGCAGGAGAAAGCAATTCTCCCAGCAATGCAAATAGCATGCTCTGCTACTGCATCTCTCACAAGCGTCATAACATAGTTAGGTGGGGATTTGAATCCTGCAAGTGCTCAGTGTGTAAATATGTGTGTGGGAGTCATGTGGGCAATTCCATGTATAAAAGAAATGTCCCTTTTGGCAACTATTACTACACAACACATGCTGCATATTCCACTGTCTAAACACTGATGATGTCAGCACCCTATAAGTAAAGCAGGAGAAAGCAATCATCCCAGTAATGCAAGTAGCACGCTCTGCTACTGCATCTCTCACAAGTGTCATGACATAGTTAGGTAGGAGTTTGAATCCTACAAACGCCATGTGTATTTTTGTCACACAGTTTGTCCATGTGTGTGGGGTGTTGTTTCCAATATTCCATGACATACATTATATCAGTAATGTCAATGCACACATGATGTATGTGTGTGCCACCTACACATATGTACCTGTGAACTGCAATAGTTCCCATGTCCGAAGCCTGCCTCATGTGAATACATGGAATATGCATCTGACAACTGTATGACTGTGGTGTTCTGTGCAGGGGCTGCATGTAGTATGTGACTAGACAGTGTGGGTTGTAGATGGTGTCATCCCACCAGCGAGGGATACATGACTAGTCTGGAGCATATAGTCCACATGTTGGTGATGAACAGGTGCAGCATGTTGTCACCTCTTGTGGGAGTGGTAACAAGTTGTTCCATAGCAATGCAGGGAATGAATGCTAAGAACCCTTCAGATAGGGTCTTGGAGTTAGAGTAATGCTCACACTCTATGTTTGGGTAGTCGCAGTCCAACCATATAATGGTGTGTGTAGAGACCATCATATTCCCAGTGTTGTCAGGAAGGCCAAGTGGGTTTCCTGGGTATGGGAGTGTGGTGTGTGCCAGGCTATGAACCTGAAGGCAGTCTAACCCACTGTTAGTTGCACATGTATAGGCTCTGATGCTTTGTGCAGTGCCACCAACCTGGGGGTGTGTGTATCTGAGGTGCCTTTGGATACATCCCCCCTGTTCTGGTTTGGTGCATGTGTAGGGGACGACAAGCATGGTATCAGGAATGACCTGGTAGAGATGGTGTGCACCTGGGAGCCTTGTACCAGGAGTCTGTTACTGCACGGATATTGCTGTACCCCATGCTAAGAACAGTTTCCACCGCATGCATCTTGAGGTTTACACTGCTGCTGTTGAGTAGCATTTCTATTAGTGTCCTATTCCGTGTGATACCTGTGTAGGTGGCTATGTAATGTCACAGGAACAACAGCACACAAATGTAGAAAGTGGAAAAACAACAAGGCAGGATTCACCAAACGCGATTTATTCTTAAGAAAATACAAAAACTCTGACGTCTCGGCCTTCGCCTTCCAGGAGTATGACACAAATGAAAACCACCAGGTCTTATATACAAGTTAAACCAATTGTACAATTAATTAAACAATCAATATATTAAGAATCAATTAATTAGACAACATTCTCCAGTTAAAGTCTTCATTAAGACCATTTGGATATAAAGTTTTAAACTTTAAAATATAAACAGTTTCCTTATATAATAATAACTGTTTAATTCTAAACATATCTGCATCATTATTAGATACTTGCTCCAAAATTGAAGCTTTAAGCAACCTTTCATCACTATTGTGTTTTTCAAAAAAATGCTGGGCAACAGGGCTCTCATTCTTCACATTAACTATGTCCCTGACATGCTCCAATAGTCTCACTTTGAAAGGTCTTTTTGTCTCCCCAATATAGAACTTTTGACAGGGACATGATAATGCATAAATTACACCTTCTGTTTTACAATTAAAACAACCATGAACATTAAAAGGAATGCCATTTATATGATTAAAACTACAAATAACAAAGCTGCATGCCTTGCATTTCCCACACTGATAAGTTCCTTTTAATCTAACTTGTTCCACCATGCCATCTGTAGGCACACTAAATCTACTTCGCACCAATAAATCTTTAATACTCCTACCTTTTCTGTATGAAAATTTTAAATTTACATTTAACCATGACTTAACCTCATTAAGAGAACTAAAATATTTCCAAAACAATGAAACATTTTTAACAAATTCAGGGGTATAGCAGCCATAAGTAGTGACAAAATATATGTCTTCACCAGGAATTTGTTTTTTCCACTTTTTTTTGGGCATATTAGATTCAGATCTCCTTTTTTGTATCAAATTTGTAATGTCAACTATGTAATGTCAGCCTTGCATACAAAGGCACTATGTGTGTAGCAACAGCCTCTGCCAATAGACAATGGCCCATGGGTGACAGGTGCAAGCTGTCCCAAGCAAAGCAATGTGGCTTGTCCAGCATGTAATCCCACACTGACAGGCATTGGATCCCCTTTGAATGTCACTGAAACATATGTTAATTGCAGAAACTGATCATCCTGTCTACATATTGTGGCAGCATTCTTGGTGAGGGTAAGATGCTACTCAAGGCCAGGGTCATACCAGCCTGTGCCACAAGCTCAGAGAGCCCCTCTATGTCCCCTAACATGTAGTCCAGGGAGGTGCGTCAGAGGTCATACACACTGGCACAGACAATTACTGAGTCATACTTCTACATGCCTTGGATTGACCGGTATGCTCGTGTTATGTGGTGGATCATAGTGCCCGACAGACAGCTCAGTGTGACCATCACCTTGTTCAGCCTGGTGAGCAGGACCTCAGTGTACCTAACGATAGAGGTACCTCATACAACTGTAGCAGGTGTGTTGTCAAGCCATATGGCCTGTGACTGTTTGGCACACAGGCTTTGTGAGATATGTGTTGTACGTGCTCTGCTCTGGCTTAACGTTTGCTTGTGTGTCTGCTTTGCAGGTGTCAGCTGCTCAGGCAGGATGCTATTGTGAGAGTCCAATAATGTACCTGTGTGTTTCTGTGTTTGGATTGCGGTCGTGGCAGGTCTATGGGAGACTGGTACTGTATTCACTGTAGTATCCCACTCCACCTGACAGGGAATGCCAGTGCTGAGTTAAGAGAGCTTAGCCCCCAGTTTGGCTACATGGTTGCATCTCTCACATGTGTTGTAAGTGTATGGGAAGGGGAGAGGGTTGTCTGTGTACATGAGGCAGCTGTAACATTGCCACATGACTCACAGATTCACCAACTGGACCTGAGAGTTGATCGACAGGTGACCTTTGCACATGCTACCATAGCATTGTGAATCCCATACTAAGTAATGACACATAGGGCCAATGGGGAACAAGGTACTCAAGGTGACTATGTGAGGGTGTAGTGCTCCTGATTTGTTAGTGCTGGCATATATGAATGCTGTCTTGAGGAAATGTGAGGTAAGTCATATGCAATGTGTTACAGGCAAGCTACATGCAAACAGGACAAACAGTGACGTTCTGTCAAGTGAGACATGGACATCAGTACAGTAAGCAATACAGATGTCACTAGGGATCCACAGAGGCACTGTAAATCTGCACTGCAGGTGGAATCAGTGTTTCAGGAACATAACAAGCAAACATGCATACAAACAAAGCTACAGTCAGCAGGCCTGTATGTAGACTATGCTACAACAAACAAGGTGTACGACTTCCAGTAGGTAACAGTGCATATATGCAGGCACTATAAGCCTGTAACCAGACATTCACAGGTCAGATGGGCTGGGTCCAGCCACACCCCCCACAAGTGTATAGACCACGTACCTTTGTAATGTTGAATAACTGGCTTGATACCCAAGTGCTCATACCTGTAATAATACACATGTCAAATAACAGACACTGAGCCCTCACTCAGCAGTTCCAGACTTAGTATGATGTATGCTACCTGTCCTGGCACCACAGTATCCTTGACATGTATGGACACTCTCTGTCCTGTCATAGTTAGTTCTGTGTTTTGGTGCTGTCATGCATGGTATGAGGTGTGACCTTGTAGTGCTAGTGTGCTCTTGTGAGCCTTGAACCTGTTGTGTAGTACTGCACAGATATCAACATCCTCAAACATCCGCATTGCAGAGTCGTGTGTGGACAGCATGCAACTCGCATTTGACATGACCGTCATTGAGTATCAATATGTATCCCCTGTGCTACCTATGTAGGTGGCTATCTCTTGACAGCCTCACCACCAGTATGCAAAGAAGTGCAGACAGTACACTGTGGTAATTACTATGGGTGTACAAAACAATACAATGACATTCATACTGTAACTGCAGCAGGCATGCTGGTATATACCCACAATGATATCATTACACTGTACTGTTGTCAACATCATGCTATTACAACACATCTATGTAGTCACCCTGTGCATCAGCACCATGTTAACCTGTTCCTGCACCGATTTTACAGATTGCAGGAGTTGGCACAGTTTCATCATATGCACAGGGTGTGTACCTGGTATGCCTGAGTATGCCACTGATACAACCAATTGACATGTCTGTGTGTGTGTGTTGGTGAGGGACAGCAGTACAAGATGGGGCAATGTTGATGCAGTGTTTGCGTGTATGCGTTAGCCCTAGGTGTTATCACTTTGCATGTGCGTATGAATGCACACAGTCCCACCTCATGGCTGCCATATACAGGTGTTTGTGGACAGCCACAGACTGTACCTGCCAGGTCATACAGATCATTGTCTGTGGCCACGGGCACAGTACCTGTGCCTGGCAGGGTGCTACGGACCGTATCAGGTACTAAGCCAGACTGGGTACTGTCATCAGTAGCAGGTGGTTGGTGACTGGAGACAGGTCCCTGTTGGGACTGTCCAGCGCCACGTGCACATGGTCTCCTGGGGTGGTCTGATGACAGCACAGACCCAGCATTGCTGGGGCTGCTGCTGGCACTATGTGAGCGGCTGCAGGCCTGTTGTCATCTGCGACGGCTGCCAGCTGCTGCTGTTGCTGGCATACGGCCACGTCGATGCCTCAACCATCCACCATTGCCCTGGCTCATGGATATGTAGTCGTGGAACAGATCTAATGTGTCCCCCAACATCTGTCAATGACCTTGGTGAAGTTACGGATGGCATCCGCAACATCACGCATACTGTCACTCATGGATGTGTGACATGCTCTCAGCTCCCTCAGACCCTGTCTGGTGTACCGTTCCATACGTGACTGTGCCTGCATTACAGCCCGAAACATAGCTGAGGTTGAAACACCTCTGTGGGCACGTCTGACAGGGGCAGTATGCCCATGGATGCTCCCACAAGAACTCCTGGATGTCTGCCTGTGTGGTACCATGTCAGGACCCTGGCCATGGCTGCTGTGTGGGGATGCATGTGCCACCAATACCACATTACCCTTGTCAATGCCCACTGTATCCTGTCCATCACCTAGGGACATTGGTGACAAAGGATGTATTGGCAGGATGACTGTGCGCATTGATGGGGTCGACAGCTGTGTAGTGTCAATTGGCTGACCAATGACGGACCCTGGCACACCTACCTGTGCCATTACACAGGTATCATCATTATCACTATCCACAGCAGCTGATTCAGATTCCCTGCTGCACAACACCAGAGCAGCACCAGAACTTGTGGGAGTAAGACAGGAAACACAGTTTACAATGTGTACACAATGTCACCACTGATACACACATGCACACATGCACACATGCACACATGCACACATGGGCACATGCACACATGCACACATGGGCACTGTGGGGCTCCAGCCTCCATCATTACACATGTATGCTGCTGCTGTTGCTGTTGGGCTGGAGCCACAACACTTAGGAGTAGTCCCTCCAGTCTGGTGAGGGTGGGGATGTCTAGACACCCCACCACCTGTGGCAAGCTGCTGCCTGTGGATATCCGATGCACGCTGATGGACATTTCTAATTGAATCACTGCAGTGATGGCGTACATGCTCATATGTCCGGTTATGTGTGCCTGTGTCATTTACCCGATGGACCAGGTCTTGCCACAGTGCAGCCCTCTCCTACTGGTTCTGGCTGGTGCGGGAAAAGAGTACTGCGAAATCCCGCACCAGGCTCTGGTGTATCTCTTCCTCCTCTGCAGCGGAGTAGACAGGGTTCCGCTGGTGAACCATAGCCCTGAAAAGAAGAAGGAAAATATGTCAGCAATATCTGTCAGCAAACTATGGCACACATAATACACATAATACTCGACTGCAGTGATATAACTTAACCACCATATATAGCATCTGTCTGTCTATTGGGGGATACAAATGTAAATGACCAGATATCAGTGCTCATCCGACAACTGTGCAACAGTACCTGGCACACTCCATACGACAGACTAGTATACTGCAGCAGTCAACACACTGGTTCAGGTATAATGCACAACCTCGCACTGGGGGTTTGTATCAAGGTACTGCATGGGGAACATTATCAGCCCATGCACTGCACACAAGGCATGTTACATATTTCAATGGTAATGCAAACTACTCTTACTTGCCATAACCCTACCTACACCACAGTGACATACAGGGTAACACAGCACAACATATGGCAATGTAGTATGTGTTGATCGCAATACCTCACACATCTGTCTCTGGCCTCACACTAAGGACACACACTACCATGACAGACAGACAGTCATAGTGAGCAATCACACCAGTACACAACATGCACCCAGTCACTGGCACACTCATTCCACCTCACATATTTCGTTTGCAATGTGTTCATGGGTGTGCATTGTGTCTTAGGTAGGTAGTGTGCTTTTGGCCCTGGGCCTACAGCAGCATACTGTTATGCTACCCTTCCCCTTGTGACACATGTGTTATGATCGTACCTGCTCCTTACAAACAGTTACACAGGGTGACTCATATGGCATATTACCTATCTGCATAACATTCAGCAGGGGTATGTCTGACATCTACTCATGGGGAGCCTAGCTTCTTAATTCTGTGTGGTCTACTATAGGGTATGTCATATCTGTGGGTAGGGTCCTGTACCTCCACCATGTGCTCTATACTGCAGTGACAAGGACGACAGACATAGGTAATTTGTGTTGTGGATGGTGGAGGTGTTACCATGGTTGTTAGACAACTGTCATGGGTGTGACCGAACTATGTATATCCAGCAGTGGTAACCTCTATGTAGGTAGTCTGTGTGTGCTCTGTGGTCTTGTCAATCACTCTGCATAGGTATTGTGCTTGAGTGCATTGACACAGTTACTTGCATATGTCTGTGTCCTTCTCCATATCTGGAGCTGTCATGGGAGGTACATACCGTGTAGGACATTGTGGGGTGTGGAGGGGTACAGTGACCTACATGTTCATAGCTGACACACCATGTCCGCTGACACATTCCATGTACAGGTATTAGAGAACTAGTGTGCCACTGTGTATATCAATGGGGAGTCTATTGTACACTTGTTGCCCCTATTCCCCCCCGACACATGCAGTGGTGGGCAAGCATGCACATATGTGGTGGTCACTGGTGTCAGTGTTTTTGAATGGGGTATGGTACTCCAGTATCCACACTGGTGTTCACTCCATGCCTTTGACACCAGGCACCTGTTGCAAGACATCTGCACACATGTGCCTCACACAGTATATATCTATATATATATATATATATATATATATATATATATATATATATATATATATATGTTTGTATATATGTATATAATATGTATATATAGATGTAGATATATACATATAGATGTTGGGAGAGAGGGGGAAAGAGTGAGAGAGACAGAGAGAGAGTGAGAGAGACAGAGGGAGAGTGAGAGTGAGAGGGGGTGGGACAGAGAGAGAGAGATAGTTATATACAGACATATCTGTTGTCAGTCAGATCTATCTGTATATGTATATGTATCTACATATATCTATATATGTATGTGTGTATTACATATATCTGTACATACATATTCTACCAATCTCGATGTCTGTGCAGTAAGTGAGAACCTGGTTCAAGGCTCCTGAGAGCACACCAGCGGTACCAGGCTATACCTCGTATCATGCTTTTTGGCCCCAGGACTCGGGACAAAACAAAAAGGGAGGGGGTGTGTCCATATTCATGAAGGACACCCACACCTCCAGGTTAGTGGCAACACATGAAGCATCAGAGACCATCCAGGTGCAGATAACCGTACACAAACCTGCTATACAACTAGTAGCATGTTACAGACCACCCTCCCAATCTCAGGAACCACAGTCAGCCTTCCTGAAGACATTGGAGGATATGAATGTCCCACCACACACCATCATATTGGGAGACTTCAACTACCCTAACATACACTGGGTGCATTATTCTACCCCAAACACCCTAGCCCAAAGGTTCCCAGAATTCACTAAGTCAAATGCAATGGAACAGCTAGTTACCTCTCCCACAAGGGGAGATAATATACTAGACCTGATCATCACAAACATGGGGACAATGTGCTACACACCGGAAGTATACCCCTCACTGGTCACATCTGACCACAGACTAATCCCCCTGGATATACATATCCCACCTCCCCCACAACACAAAAGACTACAATGGGAAACCTCTCACATGCCAACTTTACACTTCTTATAACTGAGTTGGTATCCTTTATTCCCACTGGGCCAGTGGAAACCACATACCACAATGCAGACACCTTCACATATGCATTCTACGGACATCTCCAAGAATGCATGGATCATGCAATCCCAAACAAAACCAAGACCCTCTCCACCAAGGGCAGGTGTCCTGTCTGGTGGACCCCAGCACTGAACAAATTGTATAACAACAGAAGGTAGCTACTGCACGGCAGAGCAGAATTCCATAGAGATAAGGCATCTCTGATCAGCACTAGTAGAAAGATACGTTCTGTTGTACAAACATACAAGGCCAACAATGAGAGGGACATCGCTATGGACACTACAGATAACCACAAGGCCTTCTTCTGCTATGTTACACACCTGGGTGGGAACCCTCAGATATGTTCAAAGTTAGTTCACAGTGACAAAAGCTACACTGAACACACAGATAATGCCAACATTCTGGCAGACAGGTTCAGTGCAGATTTCTCCCCTCCCTCACCCACACATGAGGAATTACTTATCCCAGCTGACTGTAACCTCCCTGTCATCTCAGATGTCCAGCTGGGAACCACCCTCAGCAAAGCTGTAAACACAGCATCAATAGGACCCGACAGTATCGCAGGTTGCATGCTACGTGAACTCCAAGAGGAGCTACACACGCACATTAAATGCTATTCAACTGTAGCCTTACTACAGCATATGTACCTGGACATTGGCATACAGCAACAGTAGTCCAACTCCACAAAGGAGGCACCTCTACAGACCCTGTTAACTACCGCCCCATAAGTTTAACCAGCCTGGTCTGCAACGCTATGGAAAGAGTCATTATGGAACTCATACACAGAGACATTGGGGACTTAGACACTTGATCCCACCCGGTTTGGCTTTGTAGAGGGCAGATCCTGCCTTATGAACCTGGTTGACCTTTTCAAATCAGTCACTAGAGCCATTGATGAGGGCACAGCAGTCCATACAGCCTACCTGGACTTGCCTACGGCTTTCGACACAATACCACACTCTGGCATCATAGACATGATCAACAGCTGAAATGTAAATCCATATGTCACAAGATGGGTTGCAAACCGGCTAACGGATAGAAACCCTACAGTCAAACTCACTGGTGCCATGTCAGACTCAGAGCCAGTCACAAGTGGTGTCCCACAGGGCTCTGTCCTGGGACCGCTCATGTTCGGCATATATTTCTCAGATGTGGAAGCAGACATGGGAGGGTAGTGGCTGACAATGTTCAAAGATGACTGCATACTAGGCGCCATAGTCGATACACCAGCTGACACATACATCCTACAGAAAGGCCTCACGGAAACCGACAACTGGTGCCGGAGTCATGGCCATAAACTGCATGCCACGTCATGTATAGTCATACCCATTCGGATGTACAAGGTACCCACATATTATCACATAGACAGTAACCCACTGAGTACAGACAAAGTAATCAGAGACCTGGTGACACTGATCGATACTGACCTCTTATTTGACACCCACATTGCCAAAGTGGTTGGATAGACTTCCTACCTTGCCCACCTTATCATGAAGGAATTCACATCCAGATCAAAAGGGGTCATTGTACCCCTATACTCCTCCCTTATCAGGCACATGACTGTGTACTATGCCCCATTTGGTATGTACCTCACCTGGCACTTGCAACAGCTAGGGGGACCCCATAAGTACATCACCAGGAGGATCAAGGGTCTCCAACAACTTTCATATACTGTCAGACTAAAGTAACTCATGCTCTATTCCATAGCATACTGCCTACTTAGGGGTGATCTGTGCCTGATGTAGAAGGCCATGTCCAATCAGGTATTGATGGACATGTTCCACCTCATACAATCCAAATCCATCAGAACCACAACAGCTACAGATTTAAACCTCAGCACACATATGAATAGGACATGCTGTAGGGACAGATCCATCACTAAGAGGCTTCCCATACTGTGGAACAGGATCCCAGTTCATGTTAGGCAGAGACCCTCACTGACACTCTTCATGTGAATTCTTGGCGAGTGGATGGGAGATCATAGGTTTACACCAGGGGTCATCTCTGTGTCACTACTAGACAGAGGCACAGTAAACTAATGCTGTTATGTACTGGGGTCTTCACTGTGTCACTACTATACAGAGGCGCAATTTTCTAAATCTATTCTATACACTGTCTGCAGATAGCCTAGTACTAAACTATGACACTGTGAAACTATATATGTCTATGTATTTCTACATCCCTCTCTATCTATATATACACATATGCATATTATACATATATATATATATATATATATATATATATATATATATATATATATATATACATACATATCTCGATATACATACGTATACACATGTTTTATATATATATATATATATATATATATATATATATATATATATATATATATATATATATATATATACTCCTTTGTAGTTCCACATATGTATACACACAGTAATGTACTGCTGAACATCCATTACTGTACAACATACTTGTACATTGCACTACAACCTACATTGCTATGCGCACATAGCTACCTTCACATACATATGTATGTAGAGCCTTCAGTGACAGTTTCAGTATGTCCCTGGCCCTATGCACATCTTCATATACATAGATACAGACCAATAACACATCTGGAGAGTTCACAGTATGTAAAGTATTATAGTAGTACTTTACATTACCTGTGTTTGTTGCAGCTGTTTGTGTGGGCTTGCAGTTACTTGGCCTGCTGTCAACCTCTTTGTTTTGTTGTTACAGTTTTTTTTTCTTTCTCTTTCTTTCTTTCTTTCTTTCTTTCTTTCTTTCTTTCTTTCTTTCTTTCTTTCTTTTTCTCTCTCTCTCCCTCTCTCTACCTCCAGAGGGTGCAATGAAAGTATTGCATGTGTCGACTGGGAGTACAGGATGCTTTTGTAGGTATCTGCACATGTCCATGTGATGGCCTCTGCATCAATTGTTAGCCAGCATTTACTAATTGCATGCAGACTGTTGTGTAGTGATTGCAGTTTTCACTGTGATTACAGGACTGTGCTATAAAAAGGTCTGTTAGGTAGGCATAGCCCTTTCAGATTATCAGGGTGGGGACCATGCTGGTTTGCTGTGGACACTGTTCTGTGAGTGTAAGGGTTGGTATGTCTCTCATATTTCAGGCTGTGTTGTAGACACTGCAATGCATGTTGCTCTGTAAGCTGAGTATTCCTTCCTCCAGTGTCCTCTTCTCCGTGTGTATGTAAACTGACACCTACGACTAGTAATACTGTGTATATGGGTGTGTGTGCTCTCCTGTGAGGATTGTGGTGTAACTGGTATATAGCAGTGGCTCTTGCAATCTGTTGCTATGGCTTCAATATTTGGCCTTTACATTCACTCCTTGTATGCCTGCTAGGTGTCTTTCCTGTAATGTGTTGCTATGGCTTTCCTATTTTCCTTTTACATTCACAGCTTGTAATGCTTGCTAAATCTGTTTGGGCAGCAATTCCCTATGTGTTTGTTGTGGTAGTGTGTTAATGCATGCAGTGTGGTCTGGCCATGGTATGGGCCTTGACACTTACAAGGGTATTTGATCATGCTGCTGAGCAGGCCTCAGATACTCTCAGGTGCATCCTTTATCAGACTCATGGAATGGTACATAGCAGTGGGATACTCCAATGACATATTTCTGATATTCTGCAGTTGTGACTGTGGGTTATTTCAAGCATATGTATTAGTACACCATTCGTGACGTGCAGGTGGTGCATACCTTCAGTCATTCATAGTTACCATTGCATGTGTAGTTACACCTTTCTGCCTACTGTTAGTACATTTGACAGGGTGTCAGTGGGGCACAGTTGACATTTGTTTTCACATCAGGGACATCCCTGTAACTCAGTCACAGTTCCTATGTCTGATCTCTTAACTATTCAACTATGGCAGTGTTTATCCTGCTCTGAGTATGTGTGTGGCTTGCCAGATGCTACTGTGACATCATTACCTAGTAGCTACCAACTAGCATGACTGTTTCTCATCACACAGTACTATTTTACAAATCCACTAGATTTGACAGTAAATATATATGACATGCTTTGTGTACTAGACTTGCTATATTCCCTTTACATTAATTCCTACTATTTTATATTTCTTTTAGCACAATGTTCTTGTATAGCAGTCATGGCTTAGGGCTAAGGTATACTAGTGTTTCCAAGGTCCTGGGTTTGAGACTGAAGGAGGTATTTTATTTTGCTGCTGAGAAAACTACAGGCCTTGTCATTCAGAGTGACTAAGGCACTTTTAAGCAGTTGTAAGCGGGTTAGCGCTGGTTTGCATGGAGCTCACACATGCTCACTGCGCTTAGCTTCGTGCACACACGCTTAGCTAAGCGCGCAGAAGCGCACACCCGCTTACTACTGCTTAAAAGTGCTTACTCTCACGCACACCTGCGCTGTTTTCTTTTAAAGAAAAGAAAATGGGGAGATAGGAAAGTGGTGAAAAAGGGGGCACAAAGAGGGTAGGACAGTAGGAAAACAAGCTCGGGTTTTGCAGGAGGGATGTAGGAAAGGCCCATAGCTGCCCATTTCTTTGTCAGCAACAGCTGTGCATATGTTTGTAATTTGGTGTGAAATTTGAAACCTTCCACCCCTGAGAGAGGTGTGAGGACAACAATAATATTTGTTGTACAGCCAATTGTAATTGCCAGTTTACATGTCCAGCAGACATGTGTGCAAAATGGGCAGCTATGTATGGGGCGTAATTTTTTTGTGGGTACAGAGTGCCCTTTTTTTTTTTTTTCAGGTGAGAGTGGTATGTCAGGTATGGGAAGTCGGTATAGCTGGGGAGGTAGGTAGGGGAGGTTAACAGACAAGACAAACAAGACGCATACAGGGGTGGTGTATGACACATGTGGGGGGTTACACAATTGACGGGGATGGATGTTTGGATATCTCGAGCCCATGAGCCCACAGATGGCAACAGTGGAACTGAGATCCCCACCCATGGGCAGTTGCCACTGTGCCTTCACTGCCCAGGACGGGGCTGTGCTGGGGGCTGTGTAGGATGGGCAGCAGGCACGCCCATGAGTTGTGCCACCCATGTCTCAAGCTGGCATAGGGGCCCAAGCACAGCATGCCGAATCTCCCTATGCACCACAGTCCGGACACTATGGAGGGTGAGTAGATGTTCTCCTCTGGCCACGCTTGCAGAGGGGGGATGAGCCCTATCCCCTGCAGTGCTACCACCTGCAGGTGGCAGAGGGCCACCGGAGGAGGGTCCATCCTGGGCACTACTGCCCGGTGCACTCGCCAGCTGAGGTGGGAGAGGTGGGTCCGCTGGAACCCGTCTTCCCTGTCGTCCTATGTTTTGCATTATTTAGTGACAGTTTGGGTTAGTAACATGCAATGCCATTCACAATTAGTTGTAACAGCATGCATTAGTATTCCCATTAACCAAACACCCATAAATTCAAGCCGTTGAACAGCAAGCATAACACATGCAGAATTTGAACAACAGTACACGTTCCAACAACATGCAGGGTTGAGTGATGGCAACAGGCCATCAGGTTTGGTTGTATGAACAGGACACATGCATCAACGTACATGCAAATATGTATGAACCAACAGGACAATTGTCCCGGGGAGTTAATTGTGAATACACATACCCATTTCACGTGGAATGGATTATTTGTGGTTATAGGGTGGGGTGAATAAATATTTCATTAACAACTTCAAATACCTATACATATACTGTGCATTTCTACTAGCTGCAGATATATTCACACTACAGGTCTGACTACAGTTTCCTATGTGACAACTGATGCATGTTGGTGATAGAAATGTTACTGCTACATCAATATACATTTCATTTTTATTCATACACATTCATATCTGGCTCTGTTCAGCTACATCATCCTGCTACATTTGCTTTATATGGCTCTAGACAACTGTGGATGTTTGGTATTTCATACAACCATACTATCTGCATATTGCAAACTTGAGAGCAACATATACAGATTTTGGGACACACATTCCAGCTTCAGTACTTTTTTCAACACGTTGCTGTTTGGTTGTGCCTGTCACATTCATTTCATTCTGTACTGACTGCAGTATACTTTATTCAGGAGTTATTACTACTTTATTGGTGGATTCATACCTCTTTCTCACACTCTCTCACTTGTTTTATTTTTACAATTCAGGATGGTACTTAATTCTAGGCTTTATTGACATATTTTACTTAGTTATAACAATCCTTTCCAACAGTCTCACTTGTGTCATGTTTCAGAATTTAAACAGGGATATATTTCACACATGTGTTTTACTCAGCTTCTGTAGCTGTACTTTTCAGCCTGCTGTTGGTTATGTACTATTATATTACAGGTGGAACATCTTTATTTCAGACTTGTTTCATTTTTATTTTTGGATTACAGGCTGCATCACACTTATGTAATCAAACAATACTAGCAAAATCTCTCTTACACTGTTACTTGCACTTTTTATTAATAAGTGACTACACTACACTCTTTTGCAAGCTGTCATACTTATATTTTTTTACAGTTACAGGGAGAAAATTACTGACCTGCCTGGTGGCGCAACCACACCAGCCTATCGGCATAGGCTCGACGGTTCATGGAACGGACACCTGCAGCTGTAATATAAATGAAGTAATATTGGAATACACATCTCCATAATATCAGCTAGGTTAATTTCTTACATAAATAATTACATGTAACTTACTCAGTAGTGGGGCGTTGGGCATTTGCCGGGCCTCCTGGATCCAACGGTTCAGTTGGTCCTGCTTCTGTCTCTTCAGGTCCGCATGGTGGTGACGGACCTGTTCACCAGTCCTTGGTATTCCTGTGGCACTGGTGAGATCATGTGCCAACCAGTCCCACGCCTCAGCCCTATATGCTCCCCACAGGACCTGGCCCTGCATGAGTTGGGCCTCATGATCATGGACGAGGAGCCAAACCATATATTTGGACTCCTTAACGCCCCACCTCTGTGCTCAGAAGCAACTACCCTCTCCTACACCTGCCATCCTGACTGCAAATCGGTTCCACAATCAGTTATGCTGCGTATTCCCGCCTATGGGGCTTATATATGCCGTTTTTACCGCACTTATCTGTGATTGGCCATTTTGGAATTGTATCAGCTTCACAAAACCTGCTTTGTCATGCTCCTCTTTCCATTTATTCCTATATATATGCTATTACTGCATTTCTAAAAGCAACTGTCATGGCTTAGTGGTTCAGTACTTTGACATGCCCCCTACTGTCTTACACGGACTGTGTTAGCCTTAGGTGTGATTCAGCATGCCCTCATGCATATGCATGGCATGCTGACGTCACACCGTTTAACTGCAGCCTCTGTGTAAGCCTTGTAACTCTTACACGGAGGCTTCATGAATCCTGCCCTTTGAGTTTCTTTGCTTTAAATTATGTCATTTGAAAGCATGGACTTCTATGATGGAGTATTACTCCATGAATGGATGGGAGATCGCAGGTTTACCCCGGGGATCACCTCAGTTTCACTGCTGGACAGAGGCACGGTAAACTAATGGGCATAGTACCTTTCAAACTTAAGGGGTGGTGAAAGCCACATAACTTTGGGCTAGGCTTATAAATGCCCTAGGGCAGATAGCCTAGTATAAACCTATGAACCTATGAACCTATGAAAAGGCAAAAAAATTAATATGTGCTCTAGATAAAGAAGTGATTTGCTGCTACGTACAACCAAATTTTGCTGGCAACAGGAGGTTTTGGAGAACTGTTTGTGTGTGACTTTGCTGTGTCTATCATTGTTGCTGTGGTATCTGCTACAACTGCTACCCCTGATACTTCACAGCTCAATGGATTCATACTGTTACATCTACTGCACTGCATTGAGGCAAATTATTACGACACGTAGACAGTGAAAGTGAAAAACGTCTGTAGACAAGTTAGAAACTACTGTTGTACTAATGCAAACCACTACTAAATAAATAAATAAATAATGTGGCCAGCCTCAAGATAGACTTGGCTGCAAGACTGCAAGCATATATACTGCTGTAGGAAAATAGTCAGTGGCAGATTGATATCTTCTCAAGAAGAATGTGCAGGTGCTGATATTCCATAAAAAATATTTGCCACAGTTGACCAAATGTGGTGTCTTTGTTATTTAATCTGTTATGGCAATGCAATGTTGTGCTACAATGTCAGTGAAGACATGAATGAGGATGATGGAGTCCAATGTCACTCATAGCCATTAGCCTATTCATATACAATTGCTTTTGTCATTATGCAAATTGTTTTCCCTTTTTGATTATAGCAGCACCAATTTGAAAAGAACACCTAAATGCCCATCTATCTTTAATATAATGCTCATTCATGGTTATTCATTGTTCATATCACACCTCTTTCCTTTTTTTCTTATAATTTTTTACAACCTTTATTAGTATTTATTAGGATTATGGAAACATGCATACACATGTATTCAGGTTTCACAAGAGAACATTCACTTCGCAACAGCAGATTCCATTGCAGAGAGTTGACCTTTGTTTTCATCCAAAAAATGAGTTCTAAAACATTCATATTTGTTGTCACAATAACACTAAAAGGGCAGCATTGATAATGTACATGTATAATGCTTGGCAAGCTAGTTAGCATATCATAATTAAATAGCAAAGTACCATATATGTAGACTTAATATTCTGTGTATCCCACATCCAGTAACTTATATACTAGCTCAGTCAACTTGCAGTATTGTCAGCTAATTCACTTCCAATCATAGGACCATACAGCCTATGCTCATAAGATCATAGAATGTACAAAGCAAGTCAAACCAGAGGCCATGAGCACCTTGTCAATATCCACCCTCAGTCTCTATCACATTTTGTTTGGTCTCATGGAGTAAGTGTTTTTTTCGTCTTTGAAAGTACTTTACGCACATGTTCCTTTGTAATGGGTTGAGAGACTAAGGGAAGGTATAGGGAATGGCAGTTTTAGGGTAGAAACTTGCTGTTAATTTGCTAGTCAGAATGTTTACAATAATGTCTTTTACGTTTGAGCAGGAAGTCATATATGGAGAAGCTTGGAGCAGAATTGAGTTATTTTTTACTTTTCTTACATGACTTAAGAAAAACATTGGGCAGGATTCACGAAGGCTTGCACGGAGTGTAAGAGATGTGCAACACTCCATGCAAGCCTTGTGATCCAGGAACAGCCCTAAGCTCCGTGTAAGAGACCAGCTAAAATATCTCTTACACGGACTGGGCGTGGATATGCTAAATACCTCACTTGCATCCGAAAGGTATGCAAATGAGGTATATTAGCGATCCACGAAGCAGAAACCAGTCCGTGTAGGAGACGTTTTAGCTGCAGAAATGTACTCAGTTGACAACTGAGTACATTTCTGCAATCCCTACGGAGCCATGTCAGCTCCAAAAAAAGGTTGCATATGACTCAGGCAGCATGCCAATGACCAAATATGTGGCCATTGGCAATACAACCCGATGCCAAAATAATAAAATTATATATTTTTTTTTCGGCAATGTTTAAACCCAGCGCAGCCTCGCGCAAATGGGCTGTGCTGTATAAAAACATAAAAAAGAAGGTTATAAACCCACAAATGTGGGTTTCATGCAATACATGGAATGACAATGCAGGGACCAGCAGACCAAAAACAACATGGCCACCGTGTAGTGGTTGCTAAGGGGGGAAGCTGAGTCTAAGACATGTAACTAAGCATTAGTAGGCAATCTCATGTAAATGAGGGTTCGGATACTGAATCTCACAATCACATAGCAAATGAGCACAGTCTGAGTAGTGCAAGAGATACATAAGGGGGAGGAATAGAGTAGGAGATAGGTGACATCACAGGGGGGAATGGTAGAAAGAAATGCAGTTCATTGGAGGCCAGTGTAACATGACAGATGACAAGCACAGATCATGGAAAGAGGTCTGCCACTAGATAAGTCATGGAAAGTCAAGAAATGGATGGTTTACACTGTTACTTACACCAAAGTTTCTTGCTGGGCATGCATGCGCACGTGTGCGCACCATGAAGCGTGAGTAAGACAGTGTGTGCGCGTGTAAGGCAGTCTGAGCATGTGGGAGTGTGTTGGGAGATGTTTAACACTGTTTGCATGGGTGTGCGCATGCATAGGGCGGGCTGAGTATGTTGGAGGCTGTTGGCAGATGTGTAACAGTGTTTGCACGTGTGTACGCGCATTTTAACCCGAATAAGTAGATTCTGAACCGTGTAAGCATGTGTGCGCACGTGTAAGCCACTGTGAGCATGTTTCTGATGGTATGCACGTTGCTCCCCTAGAGGAAACAGAGAGGAAAAAGGAAGCAACAGAATTAATAGGAAGCTAGCAGGGATAACTGCTGAAGCTAGCAGGTGAAAACAATTAGAAGCAGGCAATTACACAGGCAGAATAGTAGCCCAGCCCAGCACTTAAAACCCAGCAAACAGTAGTGCATGATGTTTCCCTTAAGATACACTGCAAGACAGGAGTAAGCTAATAGAAGTGAAAACTGAAAAAGCTGAACTCAGAGCAGAAATGTTAGGGGCTGCCATAGCTGTCATAATGAGACATAGGCGACTTGCTGAGGGTGGTGAAAATGCAGATGGTGCCAGACAACCCACAGTGAGGAGACGGAGAAGAGTGTACAGGCCCAGGGTCACCTACCATGGGTTACATGAGCTGGAGATAGTAGAGTGCTATAGAGTGGACAGAGAGCTCCTGCAGCAAATTGTTGAGCTGTGCAGACCACGCCTCACACACAGAACCAACAGAGGGGAACCCATCCCAGTGGAAACCAAGGTATGTGTTGGCCTAAGAATACTAGCAACAGGTACCTTCCAGAGACCAACTGGCGATATGATGGGGATATCACAGGCATCAGCCTCCAGGGTACTGCACCAGTTCCTGGGTGCCATGTCAGCACATGTCGGTGATCATGTATATTTCCCCAATGCCCGTGAGGTATTGGCCAGCAATATGCGTCTCTTCCAGCAAATAGCGGAATACCCTGAGGTACTGGGTGCAATAGACTGCATGCACATACGCATCAAAGCACCAGCCGGTGAGTGGGGTAGGGCCTACATTAACCACAAGGGCTTCCCCTCCATCAACTGCCAGGTCATGTGTGATGCCCAGGGCATAATAATGAATGTGTGTGCTGGCTGCCCTGGGAGTTATCACGATTCCCACATCTGGCATTTGACGCAGCTGTACCAGACATTTGCCAATGGGGACATCCCACACGGACACCTAGTGGGGGATGCAGGTTATGCACTGGAGCCGTGGCTGATGACACCCATCAGAAACGCACACACACCTGAACAGGAACGCCATAATGAGGCACACGCATAAACACGTAATGTAATAGAGCGTGTGTTTGGGCTGCTCAAGTCACGGTTCCGGTGTCTGGACACATCTGGTGGAGCCTTGCAGTACACACCAACTACATGTACCCAAATTGTCATGGTATGTGCTATGCTACATAATGTGATCTTGCGAAAACAGCTGCAGCAGGACCAGCATAGGGCCGGGCCAAACAGCCCCTCACCATTGCCAAGGCCATCACAGGCAGAGCATGACTCGGAGGAGGAACAACCTGAGCCTGCCCCAGTAGGCAGAAGGAGGCATGCCCAGTATGCCCTGGCCTTGGCAAAGAGGCAATGCATAGCACATACACTGGCTCAGTAGGAACCCTGGGAATGATACCCCCTCTGACTCACTCAAATAATAACATGGATGCCTAAAATGACATGACCTGCTCACAAACATGTACAGGGAAGTGTAATATGCGCATCCGACAGAGGCAGCCCTGCAGCACCACCTGAGGCATGAATGCTATGTGTTAAGTAATGTAACACCATGTACTATATGCACACCTGAGCATCCTGACTAACATCCACCCTCACCAAGCATGAAGCCACAAAATGACGATGGGATGATCAAGTGCAATAACTGGCTGAAGTAATGCTGTCAGTCAAAGGGGAGCCAATGTGTTTCAGGCGGGGAAGATACGCGGAGCTTGACATGATGCACCACCTGCTAGGGGTGGCATGCACCTATCATGCCATGCCCCATGGATACCGGCAAAGGCTGTCAGTACCCGCAGCATGCCCTGAATAGGTAAGTCTCAAAACACAAACCCACCTTCATAGGTTCTACAAGGGATAGGAACCTAGATGTAATGCTACCCAATGACAGATGTATAAACAGCAAGATGTGTGCAGTGTAAACGCACCTAGTATGGAGAATGCAGATACCAGTCCTGTAATAGAGAACTGGGCAAGGCTTACATCAGCACCCTAACACTACCAGGTCACACCTCATACTGTGCTGAACAGCCGCAAAACATGGAACAAGCTACAAAAGGAGGGTAACTAGCAAGAAATGGCAAGGATTACCACACCCCCATGTTGGTACCACAACAAGAAGCAGCATGGAATAGCCATGGTCAAATACCAATGGCTAAAACTGCCTCGCAGTATATAGCTTGCTGCAGACTACTGTCCTAATACCAGGAACAGCACCTGGCCTATGTTGGAATACATGAATATATCAAGCCCCCCAAACCACATTATATTGCTTGACTGAAAATACCCAGACATACACCGGTAGCATTGTACTAGCACCAACACAGTAGGAGAAAATTACCCAGATTCCATAAACCAAAATGCCCAGGAACAATGTACTACTCCCACAAGAGGGGTAAGCATACTGGATGTGATAATCAGCAACATGTGTACTGGATGGCAAGATGAGAAGTGTACCCCTCACTGGTAAGACCAGACCATAGAGTAATCACACTGGATATACACATCCTGACCCCAGTCCCTGGCCAGAATACCACAGTGAAAAACATGTGTAAAGTATAGGTTGCAGCCCTCAAAACCGATGTTGAATCCACAAAATGCCCTGTGCAAGTGCAGAATATGGGACACACCACAGAACATGTTATACAGGCATTCCATGAACACAGCCAGGAATGCTTGGAGTATGCAATCACAAATAACAACACGCAGGCATCTGGCATGGTGGCCTCCAGCCATTACCAAACCATGCAAGAGAATGAGGAAGCTACCACATGATAGAGCAAACATAAAAAGGGAAGTAATCACTGACCAGTAGTATGGCAACAACATATGTCCACACATACAATCCACTAAGTCCGGCCACAACAAATATAATCTGTGAATCTAGAGGCAATGTGATGCCAGTACCAAGTACACAGACAACCACAACACCCCCCAATAAATACAAATATATGTGATAGATGCATCCATGTATCCAAACCAGAGGTTGAGCTCCAACAACTCAGTACTGTCAACACTAGTCAGGAGGAGAAGGTAACCACATACAACACAAACCCAGTCCCACATAGACCTACCACAACTGTAAACCAAACACATAAACACAGACAAATATTCCCGGAGGCCTTAATTACAAACACACCACACCAACAGAAGCCTCCAAAGTAGATCCCAAACATCCCCAACCTTCAAACATAGCACATGCAATGAATAGTACACAAAGCTGGTGTGACAAACAGTCACAGGCCAGAAGGAGAAACAACATGCCTGATACAGTTGTAATAGGTGTCTGTATAGGCAGACACACAGCTGTCCCACTCACCAGACTGAACAAGGGAAAGGGTAGAGTAAGCTGCTTGTAGGCTGCCACAAAATGCCACATAACACAAGTACGCAGGTCACCCCAAAGCAAGCAGAAATATGATGCACTCAATGTCCATTCTGGTGTGAATTACCTGAGATGTACCTCCCTGGTCAACATCAAAAGAGACATGGATGGTCCCTCTGAGTATGTACCCCAGGGCGGGATGACACTGGCTGTGTGCAGCATCCAACCCTCACCAAGAATGATGCCACAGTACAAACACAGAATGCAAACTGAAGACAGCTTCGGTGACCCGAAAATAACTTTAACAAAACAATTACTCAGCGACCGAAGAAAAATAAAAGTAGCCACACAGCCAGATGATTTTTTAGCGCTTTCTTCCACTTTATTGTAATCGTGAACTTCCTCAGAAAAACCAGGAAGCCTCCCAGCATCCTGGTTTTATACTCAATAAACAGGAAATGATGTTATTCTGTTATTACAATGATGTTGAACTTTAAATTTGAAAAACAATTAAATGCACTTCTTAAAATTATCAAAATGTGCTTATTATAAAACATTTCATTTTTTTGTATATGTAAAAAGTAGTAGATGATAAAATAAAATATAATAGTTATCTATAAAATCTTATGTACCAACAAAGTAAAACAATGTGATATACTCCCTCACATACAAACGTGTTAAAACACTGTTTTGTGTATGGGAAAGTACATTATGATGATAATAGTTACTGCATTAGAATCACAACTTAAACATTTGGAAACGGTACATTATAATATTAATAATTACTTATGCAAATCACAACTTGAACATTGGAAGAACGATGAACAATAATGAAAAAATATTTGAATGAATGTATTTTTGAATAAATATAAATATAAATATAATAAATGTAGAATTGATATATTTTATCTCTCTCCTTCCTCATCAAAAAATGAATATGTGCACACTCTCCCATACACACTCACACTCACACATGCTCTCTCACACTCGTGAATGATCTCACAAAAACATGCACACTCGTGTTTGTGCATGTGCATACACCCACACACACTCGGACATACACACACACACACACACACACACACACACACACACACACACACACACACGCACACTCTCTCGCACACACTCCCACACACACACACACACACACACACACACACACACACACACACACACACACACACACACGCACACAAACACACGCACACACACAAGGGCGAACTTGTGTGTGTGTGTGTGTGTGTGTCTTCCACTCAAAAGTGTGCTTGGATGTATTTGATGTAAATGCTCTGTCCACAATGTATTAAATCACTAAATTGGACGTGCATATCTCATATTTAACAGCTGGCACAGTTACAGCTGTCAGTCCAAGAGGGTCCAATGTGTGTCTGCTTGAGATGTCAAGCATGACAAGCCATGCTGCTGTTCCAGGGATGGCTGTCAGCTGTTACCCGTGTGCGTCTGGATACTGGATAAGGCCTTTGCCGCCTCCATAGAGCCGTATGTAGGCAAGGCCAAAAAGACCACCCACCACCCTAGAAAACATAAGTGGTAGGAAACATAAGGGTAATGCTGACCAATGCCAGATGTGTAAACTGCAATATGCATGCCCCTGAGGCACTTCCCATTATGGAGAACATTGATGTCTGTCCAGTGACAGAAGCCTGCTGCAAGCCTAGTGATAGCACACCAGCACTACTAGGTTATACCACATATCATGTGTTATGGCCCCAACACCTGCACCAAAACATCAAAGGAGGGGGAGTATACATATGCAGCACAGACACCCATACTGCCAGGTAACTGACAATGCACAAAGCAGCGGACACCACCCATGTGCACATAACTGTAGTCAAAACTGCTGTACAGTCTGTAGCATGTGACAGACCACACTCTCACACACAAGAACTCCACCCAGACATCCGAAGACACTGGACAGTATGAATGTCCCACCAAATACCAGACAAGGTACACACAAAGTACCACATAGGTGTCAAACCATTATGTATGCAAGGAGTAATCAGGGACCTAGGGACACAGGTCGACATTAATCTGTCATGTGACACCCACAATGCCAATGTGGCTATGAAGACTGTTGATACTGGACACCATATCATGAAAGGATTCACATCAACATCAACAGAGGTCTCTGAGCTGCTGTACTGTTCCATTATCACACCCATAATCTAGTGCAATGACTCATATGGGATGTACTGTACGTGACACCTGCAGTGGTTCGGAAGACCTCATAGTTACCCCACCAACAGGATAAAGGGTGTGAAATATATGTCATATGCTGCCTGGCTGTAGACACCCCAGCTGACTGCAGTCACACACTGCCTACACAGAGGCATTATATGTCTGTTGTACAAGGCCATGTCCAACACAGGAGTAATGGACATGCTACACCACAGGAAATCAAAGCCATTGGAGCTGTGAGAGTCACAGATGTCAACCTCAACACATAATGAAATAAGATGTGCTGGAGGGACAGATACATAACCCATAGGCTCCCCACACCCAGAAACAGGATCCCAATCCATGGTAGGCAGAGCCCCTCACTGACACCCCTCAACAGGAATATTGCCAAGTGGATGGATGACCGTACATGTATACAGGGGGTCCCCACTGTGTCACGACCAGACAGAGGCACAGTGAAGAACCTCATAAATGGCCATAATTGAACATAGCAAGGGGTGGCGAAAGACACACACACACTCTAGCTAGGCTTACTAATGGCCTAGGGTGTCTAGCCTACTATGAACCCATGAACCTATGAAAATACAAAACGTACAGGACACTAAGGATAATCACAAGGTTTACCCAACTGATGGTAGGAACCATGTTGGGCATCCACAGATATGCTCCGAATCACACAGATATTACAAACAACATACCAAACACACACACATATTGCTAACATACAACCTGTCAGGTGTAGTGCAAACACGCCCCCAGTGCAAAATACCTATCCCAGCAGATGGTCCCCTGACATTGCAGATGCTGAGTTAACAGCCATCATCTGCAAAGCAGAACACACAGCAGCAAAGGTATGTGATGGTGTCCTGTGCTGAGGCCAACATGGACTTCAAGAATAATGGAATGCCAAATCACACTACTGCCCAATGTCAGCCTTACCACAGGATATGTTCCCAAAGATCAGTGTACAACAACAGTGGTCCATCACAACAAAGGTGTTGCCTGAATGAATACTCCAAACTACCACCACAGGATCCTGACAAGCTTGTTCTGCACAGCTATGGAAAGGATCAGTATGTACCGCAGACAGAAGGCTATTGTGGATCTGCTGATACTGGACCCTACACACTGTGGCTGTTGTAACTGCAGAACCGGCCCCGAAACATGTCTGACTCATTTGAAGCAGTCATTAAGGTCATTGATGAGGGCAATGTGGTCCACACAGCGTAGCTGGACTGTGCACATGCTTCTAGACAATACCGTACGAGTTCAGTATGGATATGTTCACCAGCTTAAATATACACCCCTATGTCAGTAGAGGGGTTGCAAAGCAGACCAAGGACAGAACTGACATGGTCAGACATGCTGCATCCATGTCAGACTACAAAGCGGATATGAGTGGCATCCCACAAGGCCTGGTCTTGGCCTCCCCCACCCCCATTCTGTATACATGTCCCATAGGTATAGGCCAACATGGAAGGACTATGACTGAGGATGTATGCAGAGGAGTACAAACAGCCCACAATATCCGACCCACAGCTGACACAAGCAACCCACAACAGGGCCACCTACAAACAGACAACTGTAGCCATAGCAAGCTAATTGCAGAACTGTGTATAGGCAACCACCGTGGATATACAGTAAGTGCACACAAATTACCACACAGGTGTTAACCCATGAGGTACCTAACATGTAATGTGAGACCTGGGTACAAAAGGTGATAAATATCCTGCACTGGACAAACATGTGGCTGTAGTGTTCGCAGAAACATGTACCATATACCCACCCAAACATGAAGGTTGGCAGATGTAGATAAGGGGAACTCACTGTGGCTCTGCAGCCATCCTCCATCAGCATCACAACTGACTACAATAGCCCCTGTGGGATATACCGCAGCAGATACCTCCATCAACTGTAAAGTCCACAACAGTACCCCACCATGGGTAGCAAAGAGCATGAACAGATGCCATGTGTTGCCTGAGTAAACAAACTGCAGCCACACACAACGCCATCCTTCCCAGTTACAGGAAAGCTGTGCCTGATGTATGAAGCCATGTCCAACCTGGAATGAATGAACATGTTGCACCTTGTACAATCTGAATGGCAGTGAGCAATGCACATGAGAGACCTGAACCCCAGCACTGACATACATAGGACAAGCTGTACAGAATGCTCCATAACACAGAAGGCACCCCCACACTTCAGTAAACTCCTGGTACAGGTCAGCCAGAGAGCCACATATCGACAACCCTCAAGAGGCATCCTGATGAGTGTATGGGAGATGGTAGGCTACCCTGGGTATCACTGTTATGTCAGAGGTAGATGGAGCCACAGTATACTAACCATGACATATGTAATGGCAAACTCCAGTTACAATGTGTGTCGAAGGACAAACACACCCTGTGACTAGCATCAGAAATGGCCTAGGGAACATTGCTAGTGTTTGCCAATGTCCACGCATGTTGTGGAATACACTAGCAATGTTGGACGAGCCTGGTGTAGGTAGTCCATATCTGAACATATTGCAACATGGTCATATGTGCACAACTGGCCCCTACACAGTCTGTTGTGCTCACTATGAAGATGTCAAGCAGTCATAGGACTAAAGCCCAGGATACTGTCCACCACAGTGAAAGTACCGAACCAGTACACTATACGGTACTACAGTGTTAGGTCATTATGAAAGTATGTTGAGAACTGTCTGCAAAGTATCCCATGCAATCCCTGCAGGCACAGTATAATCCCTGTTGTGGCAGACATGAAGCAGTTGGCCAGTTAGTACACAACATGACACCCAACACACAATCATAAACGTGCAATATTGTCAAAGTTCACACACACCCAAATATGTGGTGGACTTCAGAGTGCAACATATGGAAAGCTCACACTGGGCATGCTCGCACACTTTGATAAATGAGGCATATGTCAGACAACATGCCATGGAAAGGCTGAACTGGGCATGCTCACACACTTAGACCATATCTCCATTTAGCAGTTGGCCACACATATCTGGTATTTGTACGTGTCAGTCCAGGAACCAACCACAACACAGCAATCAGCCCAGTGCACACAGTAAATGACCACAGAGACATAACTGATATAGTGGATCGCCGTCATATGCAAACATCTTCCACAGATACACAAGTTGGTCATAGGAACAGGGAATGCTATGGCAATAAAGACCTGCAAACAGTAGAACAGCACAATAAATATTGTGCATCCGACAATTGAACATATAGGTGTAGAGGTCAGTACTAGGCTTCTTGCCCCATGGTATGACAGCTCAGCCAGAGTGTGCTTGGCATCTGCATCCCCAGGATAGTAGGCTACTGTGCCACTGTAAAGTAGGTCACAGAAGGCAACATGTGAGGCTAGTGAGCTGTGCCTCTGTCACACAGGGGCACCATGGAGGTCTCAGGGATTGAATGTGCTAAGCCACAGCCATGTTGTCGGTGTGTGCTGTGAGAGGGTTGCTGAGGATCTCTGACAGTAGCTGTCTGTCAATAACAGACTGAGGGGAGCCCTATCTGCATTCTCTGGACGATTCCACTGTCAACACTGTGTTGTAATGAGTATGTGTGAATGAAGTGCCGTGCCGGAACTGTACACAGATGTCCTCCCTCTGTGGGCTACAGCTCTGCAAGGTATTAGGTCACTCTGTCTGCTAAACAGCGCATATATGGCTGGTGTACAGCTGACAGGTGTCTTGTTGTGGAGCAGTCATGGGTATATGTGGGATAGCATGACCGATGCAAACTGTACACATGCTCATAGAATGCAATTGTCAAGGATTATGCTGAGTGGCCAGTATAGTCCTCCAGCATGGGTCCTCTGAAGTCATCCACCCCAGTCTACACAAGTGTAGAGTCTGCTTGTGCCAAACACAGTTTGTGTGCAGTGACAACCTTGCCTGGGGGTGGAGATGAGATATGGATGTCCAGGGAAAGGTGGGTATGGTCAGATATCAACAATGGTGGTCTACCTCTGGTGTGGAACAGTGAGTACCCACGTTGCAGATGGACAGGTGCAATATGTATTCACCCATGTGGCTGTGGTGTGTGGTTCTGCCATAGCACATGGACCCACAAATTGTAGTGGCTGTAGGGTAAAGTGGTAGAGGCCTGAGTAGTTCTCACACACAATATGCCTGTACCTGATGTTAACAACTGGAATGGTGTATGTGAATACTTGCATATCCTGGCACTGTTCCCAGGGAAACTAAGTGTGTGTCCTGGATGTGGGTGTGGTGTTCTGGACTGGTTGTGTTGTGTGTTACAGGTCCTGTGGTCCCAAAGCATGGTATAGAACATAACCTGCCAGTGCGATGTGCATATCTGACCCTGATGTAGGTGGCTGCAAATGCATATATATGCTATCCCCCACCTGACAGGTAGTACTACATCTACATACCTCTGTAGAAATAAAGATGTCAGCACCCTATAAATACTACAGGTGCAGAACAGGTGCCCAATAATTCGGATAATGCGCTCTGTTAATGCATCTCCCTCAAGTGTCATAATATAGTTAGATAGGAGTTTGAATCCTGCAAATGCTCAGTGTGTGGGTGAGTGGGGTTTGTGTGTGTGAAAGGCTATGAGAGGGAAATGTCCATTTTGGCAACTGGGAAAACACACTACAGGATGCACATTCCCCTTTCTAAACACTGCTGATGTCAGCACCCTATAAGTACAGCAGGTGAAGGGAAACCACCCAGTAATATGAATAGCACACTCCGCTAATGCATCTGTCTTGAGTGTCATAACATAGTTAAGTAGGGGTTTGAATCCTGTACATGCTTAGTGTGTGTGTGTGGAGGGGTTTAGTGTGTGTTCAAGACTGTTTGAAAAAAGTATCCCTTTTGCCAACTAGGAGAATACACTACAGGATGCACATTCCCCTTTCTAAACACAGATGATGTCAGCACCCTATAAGTACAGCAGGAGAAAGGAAGCCTCCCAGTACTGCGAATCACGCACTCTGCTAATGCGTCCGTCTCGAGTGTCATAACATCGTTAGATAGTGGTTTGAATTCTGCAAGTGACAAGTGTGTGTGTTTGGATGAGGGGGATTAGTGTGTGTGAGAAATAAATGCCCCTTTTGGCAACTGGGAGAACACACAACAGGATGCACACTCCCCTTTCTAAACACAGATGATGTAAGCACCCTATAAGTACAGCAGGGGAAGGGAAGCTTCCCAGTAATGAGAATAGCGTGCTCCGCTAATGCATCCATCTCGAGTGTCATAACATAGTTAGGTAGTGGTTTGAATCTTGCAAGTGTGTGTGTTTGGATGAGGGGGGTTAGTGTGTGTGCAAATTTGTGTGAGGTAAATGTCCCTTTTGGCAACTGGGAGAACACACTACAGGATGCACACTCCCCTTTCTAAACACAGATTATGTCAGCACACTATAAGTACAGCAGGAGAAGGAAATCCCCCCAATAATGCGAATAGCGCGCTCTACTAATGCGTCCCTCTTGAATATCATAACATAGTTAGGTAGTGGTTTAAAACCTACAAATGGCAAGTGTGTGTGTTTGGATAAGGGGAGTTAGTGTGTGTGCAAATTTTTGTGAAGGAAATGTCCCTTTTGGCAACTGGGAGAACACACTACAGGATGCACACTCCCCTTTCTAAACACAGATGATGTCAGCACCCTATAAGTACAGCAGGAGAAGGGAAGCCTCCCAGTAATGTGAATAGCACACTCTGCTAATGTGTCTTTCCTGAGTATCGTAATGTAGTTAGGTAGGAGTTTGAAACCTGTAAATTGCATGTGTGTGTGTTTGCATGTGGAGAGTTTGTGTGTGTGCATTTTTGTATGAAAAACATGTTAGCTTTGGCAATCAGGAGATCACACTACCTGATGCACATTACCCTTTCAAAATATTGATGTTGTCAGCACCCTATAAGTACAGCCAGAGAAGAGGAACTATCTAGTGAACCGAATAGTGTGCTTTGCTAATGCGTCTCTCTTACGTGTCATGACTTAGGTAGGGGAATGAATCCGGCAAGTGTGCATGTGTGTGGGGGTAGTAGGGTGTGTGTAAATGCAAGTGTGAGAGAACAGATCCTTTTGGCAAATACTACAATACAACAGATGCTGCATACTCCCCCAGTAAACACAGGGGGTCAACACACTATCAGCACAGCCAAACAGGGCTAGTTGGCTAGTAATGCCAATAATGCGCTCTGCTACTGTGTCTATTACCATTGTCAGAGTACAGATAGGTATGTTTTGGTAACCCACAACTGCCACGTGTGGTTGTGTCACACAGTATGAGCTTGTGTGGGTCTTTGTACATAACAATGCATGCCATTGCCTAAACCAGCAATGGCATTGCACACATGATGTATGTGTGTGACACATATACATAAATACCTGTGACCTGCAGTAGTTACCATGTCTGACACATGCCTCGAGTGGATAAATGGTATTTGCAATGTATACCAATATGACTGTGTCTTACTGTGCAGGGTCCGCACGTGGTATCTCTCTATACAGTGTGGGTGTATATGGTGAAATACCTACAGCAGGGGATACACATCTGGTCTGTGCCATATAGTGTACATGTAGTCGATGTACAGGTGCTGCATGTTCTCACCTGTTGTGGTAGTGGTAACATGTCATTCCACTGCAATTCAGTGACCACATGCTGTGAACCCTTCAACTAGTGTGTTGTAGCTACAGTAATGCTCACGCACAATGTTTGGCTGGATGCAGTCCAGCCATATAAACACAGTTCTTGAGACTGTCATATTGCCAGTGTTGTTATGGAGGATAGGTGGTCTTCCTGTGTATGGGAGGGTTGTGTGTGCCAGGCTATGAACCAGATGGCAGTCCGACACACTGTTAGCTGCACATGATTCGGCCCTGATGCTTTGTGCTGTGCCAACAACCTGGAGGTGTGTGTATCTGTGGTACCTTGGGATACCACCCCCCTATCCATATGTGCTACATGTGTAGGGGATGACAGGCATGGTATGGGGCATAACCTGTCAGTGATGGGTAACACCTGTGAGCCATGAATCATGAATCTGGTACTGCACAGACATTGCAGTTCACCGTGCTGAGGACAGCGTCTGGTGCATGCATCTTCCAGTGTACACTGCTGTTGTTGTGTAGCAGCACTGTTAGTGTCCTAACCTGTGTGATACCCATGGAGGTGGCTATGTAAACCATGTCCTGCAGCATAAGGCAGTATGTGTGTACCAAGGAGCTTTGCCATTATACATCGGGCCATAGGTGTCACGTGTAAGATGACCCTTGCACATCATTGTGGCTTCCCTAGCATGTAAGCACACATTGACATCCAGCGGATACCCTATGAATGACAGTGGAGACTGAGCATAATGTAGACATACAACACCCTTCCCACATATAGTGGTAGCATACCTGGTGAGGGAAACCAACATCAGGCTCATACTGGTCTGTGCCACATGCTGAGAGATCCATTCTATGTTCCCTATCATGTAGTCCAGGGAGGTATGTCTCAGGCAGCCATACTGGCATGGTCAATGAGTGAGTCATATGTGTCCATGCCTCTGACTGACCTGTATGCATGTGTTCTGTGGTGGACCATAGTGCCCCTGAGGCATATCACTGTGACTTTCACCAGATACAGCCTGTTGAGCGGGACACCAGTGCAGCACACAAGACAGGTACCTGACACGTCTGTAGTAGGTGTGTTGTGTAGCCCTCCAGGCTGTGAGTGTGTGGCACAGGGGATGTGTGTGCCATGTGTGGCATGTGCTCTGTTCCGACGGAACATATGCCTGTGTGCCAGCTGCGGAGGTGTGTGATGTTCAGGCAGGCTGCTATTCTGAGTCCCCACATATGCCCCAGTGTGTTCAGCATGCTGTCAGTGCATGTCAATGTCTGACTTGTATTGTAGTCACTGTAATATATTTTATTTATATATTTATTTATGGCAATGAGTACCAGGTCCTCTCACCACGAAAATGTAAGGTTTCCGTAGAAAATCCACGAACAAATACCAAGGCTCAATAATAAGTCCAAGCAGAATCAGCAAAAACAAGTTCAGCAACAGTCCAATAATGGTGCAAAAAAGAAGAAATTTATTGAGTGAGCGCTTTCGCGTAGCATCTACTATGCTTCATCAGACAATATACAATTTTACAAAATTCCTGCTTATATATTTTAAAAAAGGCGCCAAAACTAGTAATTATAATAGATTAATTGAGTAAGATGCTTTCAATTAAACACAGTTAACTTAAATCCACATACAGACTGAGCTAACATATTCTAGTTTGTGTAAACAACAGGAAATGTCAACTGACTAATGCTACAAATCTCATTCAGATTAAGTTAAAAACACATTCAGTTATATATGGGCTGAAATAACGTATTTAATTTGTGTGAACAGGAAGTATCAACTGATTTTTATTGTAGATCTCATTCAAGGAATGCTATTAACTAACTATTAACTAAAATATTGTGAATAAATAAAATGATATGTATCATTATGGATAAAATATGTGAATTAAAACTTTCATTAGTAAGTAAAGCATTAAATGAAGGATAAATAGAGGAGAACGGGATTGGAAGAATGGGGGAGGGGGGGAGGAAAAGAAATGGAAGGGGGGGAAGGTTAACAAACACATCACTGATTTAGCCAGTTTTACCATTTGTAAATGAATGAGTGTCTCTAAGTAATTTAAATTTATAAAATTGAAATAAATAGAATGGACACATGAAATGTGTAATAAATACATAGCAAAATATTGGATAAAAAGTACATAGATCTATAAATACTAAGTATGATGATTGATAAATCAACAACAAGAGATTATATAAATAAATCAATTAATTAATAAATAAATGCACGAGTAAGTAGATAAATGGATATATAAATATATATCTCTACTACATAAATAAATAAATAAATATATATAAGACTTAAAATTTTATGATCTCCTCGTGTGTGGACAAGTTAGTGAACAGATGTATAATTACGTTCTCATTGATAATCCCATTATACCAATAATCAAGGGATTACCTAAAATACACAAAAACCAAGTGCCTATACCACTAAGACCCATTGTATCAGGAGACAAATGGGTCACTGCTAATATATCATCTTTTATTGAATTTTTACTTAGACCCATAGTCAATTCTTTTTCTTCTGTTTTGAAGGACACTTATCAACTCTTAAACCATCTATCAGATATACATCTTACTCCAAATGAGCATGAGTACCTCTTAGTTACCTTAGACGTGAAAAATCTTTTTACTTCTATACCTAATGAAATAGGGATTGAAGCAATAAGAAGTTTATTAGTAAAGGAATCTTCTTTCACTAGTAATAGGCAACTGCTGATAGGTCAACTCTTAGAGTTAGTACTCAATAACAATGCATTTATGTTTCTAGACAGTTATTATTTACAACAATGGGGGGTGGCAATGGGCACTCCGTGTGCTAACACGTATGCCAACCTGGTTGTTCTCAGTTGGGAACAAAGTTGCCTATTTAGCCACCCCTCTTTTGCTAAAATAAAAGTCTATAAACGTTTTGTAGATAATATTTTTATCATCTGGGAAGGCACAGAAATTGATTTTAAAAATTTCCTAACTTATTTAGAAACCACCTCATCATTTCTCAAATTTACCATGGAATGCTCCCATGAAAAGATACATTTTTTAGATACAACACTTAGTATCACTGATGATGGTTACATTGTATTAACACTTTATCAAAAGCCCACTTGGAAGAACACTTTATTAACCTTCGATAGTATGCATCCTAGCTACGTTTTTCCAGGTATAATAAAAAGTCAATTCATTAGGCTAACCAGACTTTGTAAAAATAGTAATGACTTATATTCTGAAGCTGATCATCTGGAAAAATTGTTCATTGAGAGAGGCTATCACCCAGATCTAGTCAACAGCATTAAAAACAGTATCATCAAGAAAACCCCATTAACCTATAAGACCTCCACACCTCTGAATACAGAATGCAGAGATATAAAAATGAATTATGTTGCCATTACTTTGAATTATACCAGCAACATAAATCATGTGAAGGAGGTATATAACAACAATTGGAAGATTTTAATTATGGATCCAGACACTAAAATTATTGTAGGAAATAAACCTCATTTTATGTATAGAAACAGTCCTAATCTTAAACGGATATTATGCAATGATGTCCATATTGCACATTCTACACCTATTTTGACTAGCAGAAGAACAGGCACTTTTCCTTGTTACAGTTGCAATAGATGTAGTTTTATTTCTGAAGTACAAGAGTTTCAACATCCTAGTTTAAATTACATCTTTCAACCAAGGTTTTTTGCAACTTGTACTACAAAAAATTTAATTTATCTTGCAACTTGTAAAGAATGCCAGGATTTTTATGTTGGGCTAACAAAGAGATGTCTGAAGGACAGAATATATGGACATCTCTATGATATACAAAGAAAGAATGACTTGAATGCTCTAGCAAAGCACATAATAGAATTTCCTTCGCATAAGTTTTGCTTTAGAGTTTTAGAGATAGTCACTATCAATAAGAGAGGTGGCAATAATGCCACACAGTTGAGTAATAAAGAACTAAAATGGATCCTACGATTAGGTGCCTATATACCTCCTGGCATTAATAGTTATATATCTATAAAACCTGTTCTAGAAACTAGACGAGTTTTTTCACCTATTTTATGTTTAATATTGTTTGTTCTCAAGATATCTTATTTTATTTTATTTTTTGGGTGACAAATATATTTTATGGATAATGAAAATTTATATATGACGAATTTATTACACCCTACTTCACATAGAATTGTAAAAATGTTAAGTCTTATATATATTTATTTATTTATTTATGTAGTAGAGATATATATTTATATATCCATTTATCTACTTGCTCGTGCATTTATTTATTAATTAATTGATTTATTTATATAATCTCTTGTTGTTGATTTATCAATCATCATACTTAGTATTTATAGATCTATGTACTTTTTATCCAATATTTTGCTATGTATTTATTACATATTTCATGTGTCCATTCTATTTATTTCAATTTTATAAATTTAAATTACTTAGAGACACTCATTCATTTACAAATGGTAAAACTGGCTAAATCAGTGATGTGTTTGTTAACCTCCCCCCCCTTCCATTTCTTTTCCTCCCCCCCCTCCCCCCTTCTTCCGATCCCGTTCTCCTCTATTTATCCTTCATTTAATGCATTTAATGCTTTACTTACTAATGAAAGTTTTAATTCACATATTTTATCCATAATGATACATATCATTTTATTTATTCACAATATTTTAGTTAATAGTTAATAGCATTCCTTGAATGAGATCTACAATAAAAATCAATTGATACTTCCTGTTCACACGAATTAAATACGTTATTTCAGCCCATATATAACTGAATGTGTTTTTAACTTAATCTGAATGAGATTTGTAGCATTAGTCAGTTGACATTTCCTGTTGTTTACACAAACTAGAATATGTTAGCTCAGTCTGTATGTGGATTTAAGTTAACTGTGTTTAATTGAAAGCATCTTACTCAATTAATCTATTATAATTACTAGTTTTGGCGCCTTTTTTAAAATATATAAGCAGGAATTTTATAAAATTGTATATTGTCTGATGAAGCGTAGTAGATGCTACGCGAAAGCGCTCACTCAATAAATTTCTTCTTTTTTGCACCATTATTGGACTGTTGCCGAACTTGTTTTTGCTGATTCTGCTTGGACTTATTATTGAGCCTTGGTATTTGTTCGTGGATTTTCTACGGAAACCTTACATTTTTGTGGTGAGAGGACCTGGTACTCATTGCCTTGCTTGTTCCGTTCTTACAGGCTCTCTCTTTAGCTATCGGGTGTTTTTTATTTACTTTAATATATTTATTTATCCTACATTTGTTGTCCGGGATAGTCCGACTGGATGCATGTCCATTTCCAGGGGAGGCCCGGGGAGACAAGCTATGAGGGTAGCAGATACAGCATTACATAATACCAGCATTACATATTACAAACAGATTATTTACAGAGATTACATAAGTAAGCAAGTTAAACATGTTCCACAGGTTAATGTTAGTCCTGAGAACAAGTCAGGATTAAATTAAATTACACAGTAAAGTGGTTCACAGATTTTACACATTCAAGTTAGCCAGGCTTGATACACTGACATAGCCAGTTAAGTGACAAATGTTGTTTGGGTCTAGTGTTAAATTGACCTAAGGTGGACAGTAGGGTAATATCAGCTGGAAGTGAGTTCCAGGATCTACTTACAGAGTTTGCAAAGAGAGAATCACCGGCTGTGTTATTAAATCTGCTAGTCTGAATTAGTAGTTTGTTAGAGGATCGAAGCGGTCTAGGATTGTTATAGGGGGTGATAATATTTGAAGTGCAGGAGTATTGTCTGGATTATAGAAGATTTTATAGGCCATAATCAGTTGGTTATACTGTATTAGGCTGGGTATTGCAAGCCAACCAAGCTGATTTAGATTGATGCACTGATGTGTCCTAAAAGGCAGCCCAGTGGCAAACCTGGCAATGTGGTTGTAGCAAATTGAGTGTTTGTCAAGGACAGTCTTGTTCGTGAGTAGAGGGGATGCATACAGAAGGGTTGAAACAAGGTGTGAGTGAGCTATGGCACCTTTAGCTGGAGGGGCTAGGAAGGCTTTAATTCTGTAAAGTGACCCTAGTTTTCTATTGATGGCTTTGATAATTTGGTTAACATGTAGGTCACATTTGAGATTATTGTCTATGATGACACCTAATAGTTTAGTAGATGGGTCAGGGGAGATTATTGTGCCATCAGTTGATGTTATGGTAACGGTGAAAGTGGTAGACCTACGTGTTGGTGAAATAACAGCAGTTTAGTTTATTTGGAATTTATGATCAGATGATGTTCAGAAAGCCAGTTTTCTATTGTATTAAAGGTGGTCTGGGTAGCTGACCATAACTCTACTGGAGATGTGGCTGAGCAGATCAGAGTAGAGTCTTCAGCATATTGGATACAGCTGACTTTTGGGATGACAGTATAAAGGTCGTTAATGAAGATGGAGAACAGCAAGGGCCCTAGTATAGAGCCTTGTGGTACTCTGAGGGTGTTAGGTAGAAGGTTAGAGAGTTAGTTCTGCCAGAGGCCAGCCTGCTGTCGACCATGCAGGTAGGATTGAAACCATTGGAAGGCACCAGTATCTAGACAGAATGTTTGCAGGGTGTGGATTACAAGTTGGTGATCAACCATATCGTATGCCTTGGAAAGATCCAAAAAGAGGGTTGAGGATATATAATTAGTGTTGCAAGTATGGTTTATGGTGTTAGTAAAGGCTAGGAGGCCTGAAGTAGTGCTGTGATGAGGACAGAAGCCATGCTGAGTGTCTGCCATAAGGCGATTTTGGATTAGGTGGTGCATGAATTGTCTATGACTAAAGTTTCCATAATCTTTGCAAGTGGAGAGAGTATAGCTATTGGCCTATAATTGGAGAATTCAGTAGAGCTGCCTCCTTTGTGAAGTGGGATTACATATGACATTTTCCAGATGGTGGGAAATTTAGATTCTACCATGGTTCGTTTGATTACCTTTGAGATGGGGTAAGCAATAGCATCATCTGATTTTGATAGGTACTCGGCAGGGAGTTGATCAGCAGAAAGTGTAGTGGGTTTCACTGTTTCAATCAAGGTATGGAGAAGTGAAGTGGTGACTGGTTGGCAGCTGAACGCAAGTAGGTTTCTAGGGGTGCTACTTTCAGGACCAGGGGAGCTAGGAAGTAGATGGCTAGCTAGGGCCTGAAATGTCTCAGTAAAGAATTGGTCAAAACTATCAGGAACATCTTCAGGGGTATTACCAATAGTAGCAGCAGGGATTGGGGTTGACGTTTGTCCAGGATGTAGTATATATGACATGCCACCTGACAGGGTATGGCATTACTGGGTTCAGAGAGTCCCCAGATTGGCTGTGTGGTAGCATCCCACACATGTGTTGTACGTTCCTGGCCAAGGGTGATGGCTGACTGCATACATGTGGCAGCTGTGACTTTGACACATGACTCACATAAACCACAACTGGACCATAGAGGCAATTCACAGGTTACCTTTGCACATGCTACCCTAGTAGTGTGATTGCCATGGTGAGTACCAACACATAGGGCCAATGGGGAACAACATACTGAAGGTGTGTATGTGTGGGTGTACCGCTACTGTTTCATAGCACTGACATATATGACTGCACACGTGGGTAAATGCCAGGTAAGACATGTGCAATATGTCACAGGCAACATACATGCGTACAGGACAGACAGTGATGTTCTGTCATGTGGAAAGTTGACATATGTATCGTACGCTATGCAGATGTCACTAGAAGTCTACACAAGCACTGTAACTCTGCATTGCGGTGTAAGCAGTGTTCCAGGGAACCCCAAGTGAACATGCATGTAAACAAAGCTACAGTAAACAGGGCTGGAAGTAGTGCATTGTACAACAAAGAAGGGGTAACAATAACAGTAAGTAACAATGCAAATATGTAGGCACTATCAACATGTACCCAGGAATACACAGCGCAGATGCCCATGGTAGAACTGATATTATGTCATAGTTATTTGGGATTTGGATTACATTGGTACTGCACACATATCTACATGCGCGAACATCCACATGGCATAGTCGTTGTGGGCAACTTGACACCATTACTGTACATGTCCACCATTGCATATCACTACTTGCGTTAGCTTTCCCCCTGTGCTACCCATGTATGCGGCTGTCTGTTGACAACCTTACCACCGACATGCAATTATGTGCAGCTGTTATACTTTGGTATGTACTATGGGTGCAGATAACAATTCAGGACATTCATACAGTTACTGCAGCAGGCATGCTGGGATAAACACACAGTCATAGCAGCACACTGTACTGTTACCAACATGATACTACTAATACACTTCTATGTAGTCACCCTGTGCATCAGCAACGTGTTTACCTGTTCCCACAATGATGTTGGAGATTGCAGGAGGTGGCACAGTGTCATCATATGCACAGAGTGTGGATTAGGTATGCCTGAGTCAGCCACTGATACCACCAATTGACAGGTGTGTGTATGTGTGTTGGTGAGGGGCAGCAGTACAGGGTGGGGCATTGTTGGTGCAGTGTGTGCATGTATGTGGTCACCCTAGGTGTTAACATTTCAAATGTGTGTATGCACGCACACAGTTCCACCTGATGGCTGCCATATACAGGGGTTTGTGGACAGCCACAGACTGCACCTGGCAGGTCATACAGATCAGTGTCTGTGTGCACGGACACGGTACCTGTGCCTGGCAGAGGTGCTACGGACCGTATCCAGTACTAAGCCAGACTGGGTACTGTCATCAGAAGCGGGAGTGTGTTGAATGGACACAAGTCCCTGTTGGGACTGTCCAGAGCCATGTGCACGTGGTCTCCTGGGGCGTTCCGATGACAGCACAGACCCAGCATTGCTGGGGCTGCTGCTGGCACTATGGGGGTGTGCTTGAGCCTGTTGTCATCTGCACCGACTGCCAGTTGCTGCTGCTGGCATACGGCCACGTCGACGCCGCAAACGCCCACCATTGCCCTGGCTCATGGACATCTGGTTGTGGAACTGCTGTAATATGTCCCCACAACGTCTGCCTATGACATCGGTGAAGTTACGGATAGCGTCCGCAATGTCACGCATACTGTCTGTCATGGCTGTGCCACATGCTCTCAGCTCCCTCAGACCCTGTCTGGTGTACCTTTCCATACGTGACTGTGCCTGCATGACAGTCCGAAACATAGCTGAGGTTGACAGACCTCTTTGGGCATGTCGGCCAGAGGCAGTACACCCACGGATGCTCCCATGAGAACCCATGGGCAACTGTCTGTGTGGTACCATCGGAGGACCCTGCCCATGGCTGCTGTGTGGGGATGCATGTGCCACAGGTACCACATTACCCTGGTCTATGCCCACTGTATCCTGTCCATCACCTAGGGACAATGGTGACAAAGGATGTACTGGCAGGATGACTGTGCGCAATGATGGGGTTGACAGCTGTGTACTGTCAAGTGGCTGACCAATGGCAGACCCTGACACACCTTCCTGTATCATTACACAAATATCATCATTACCAGTAGCCGTGGCACAGGATTCAGGTTCCCTGCTGCAGGTCACCAGAGCAGCCCCAGAACCTGTGGGAGGAAGACAGGAAACACAGTTTACAGTCTCCAGACATTGTTACCAGTGATGCACTTCTACACACATGTACACATGCACACATGGACACATGCACACAGGCACACATGCACACATGGACACAGGCACACATGCAGACATGCACATGTGGACACATGCACACCGGCACACATGCACACATGCACACAGGCACACATGCAGACATGCACACGTGGACACATGCACACGTGGACACATGCACACAGGCATACGTGGACACATGCACACATGGACACGTGGTCACATGCACACATGGGCACATGCACACATGCACATATGCACACATGCACATGTGGTCATGTGTACACATGCACACATGCACACATGCACACATGAACACAGGCACACATGCACACATGCACACGTGGACACAGGCACACCTGCACACATGCACACATGCACACATGCACACATGGGCACAGGCACTCCTGCACACATGCACACATGCACACCCCGCAGTATACACACAGAGCACTACTGAGTTACACTACTGTTACTAGCATTATCAGGACTATTATAGGTTATGTTAAACACACTCACCAGCATGGATGGCCTGCCTTGCTGTAACCCCGGAGGGACCTGCAGAAATGATGAGATTAATGTCAGTGGGCACAACTGGGCCATTGATATTGCATATGATACAGTGTACAGAACAGTCAAGTGTACATATGGCATATTACCTGCACGCTCCATGTCATGCTGCTGTGTGGAACCAGCCTCCATCATAATGCAGGTGTACTGCTGTTGGTGTTCCAGGGCTGGAGCCACAACACTTAGGAGTAGCCCCTCCAGTCTGGTGAGGGGGGGATGTGTGGCCACCCCACCTCCTGTGGCAACCTGTTGCCTGTGGATATCTGATGCACGCTGACAGACACTTTGGATTAAATCACTGCAGTGATGTCGTACTTGCTCATATGTCCTGTTAGGCGTGCCAATATCATTTACCCTATGGACAAGGTCTTGCCATAGTGCAGCCCTCTCCTGCTGATTCTGACTGGTGCGGGAAAACAGGATGTCATACTTCTGCACCAGGCTCTGGTCGATCTCCTCGTCTTCCGCCACAGAGTAGGCAGGGTTACGCTGACGCGCCATTTCCCTGGAAGAGAACACAAACAGGATATCAGCAGACCATGTCAGCAATATATGGCACACATACTATACATGATACTCATGTGTAGTTATATAATACTACTCCCATATGTTGCATGTGTGTGTGTCGTGGTGGATACACAGGTATATGGCCAGATATCAGTGCTCAGCCAACACCTGTGCAACAATACCTGCCACATTCCACACAACATAGTAGCATGCCCCATCGGTCAGCACACACTGACAGGTGCAATGCACAACCTCACTCTGGGGGTTCATCCCAAGGTACTGTATGTGGGACACCATCCACTACTGTGATGTGGACAGAAGTTTCTCGGCCTGGATATACATATCCCACCACCACCACCAGCACAGTAGACTACTTTGATATGTATGTGATTAGACAGTTATTCACTTGCTGGGACTGAGATGGTATCTATGCAGCACACTGGGCCAGTGGAAGCCACAAGCCACACTGCTGACCCCTTTGCAAATGCTTACCATGGACATGCCACAGATTGCATGGAACTTGCACACACATTTCTAACCCAGACCCTATGCACAAAGGTTAGGCATCCTGTCCGGTGGACCCCAGACAGAGGCAGATTGTATAACAATAGCAGGAGGCTACTGCAGGACAGAGCACATTCACATTAAGGGAAGGCATCTGTGGTCAGCACTGGTACTACGCCATGGTCCGTCATAACAACGGCCACGGCCTACTCTGGGAGGGTAATGGCCACAAACATTATGGATGACCACAAGGCCTTCTTCAGTTATGTTACACATATGGACCACATGCCTCAGATATGCTCTGTGTTAATACACACCTACTTAACATTCACCAAACACATGGATATTGGCAACAATCTTGCAGACATGTTCAGTGCACGTATCCCCCCTCCTTCTCCCCCACCAGTTGAAATATTTATTACAGCTGTATGTAACCTCCCTATCATCTCACATGTCCAGGTGAGGGCTGCCCTCAGCAGAGAAGAACACACAGCATCACTGTGACCTCATGGTATCCCTGGATGTGTGCTACCTGCACTCCGAGAGGACATACAACCGCATATAACACTGATAATTTATCTTGGCCGTACTACAGGATATGTACCTGGACAGTGGCATACAGTGACAGTGGTCCCACACCACTAAGGAGGCACCTTGACTGACCCTGGGAACTACCACATCATATGCATAACTGGCCTGGTCTGCTAAGCTATGGAATTATGCAGTATGGGATGCATATGCAGTGATATCGGGTACCTGCAGACACTTGTTCCCAGCCAGTGTGCCTTTGTGATGGGCTGATCCTGCCTTTTGAACCTGGCTGACCTTTCAAAGCAGTCACTACAGCCATTGCTGGGGCAATGCACAGACAACTGCTGCCAGGATCATGGCCTAAGACAGATTGACATGTAATGTATGGTCATCCCCTTTTGGTGGAACTACGTACACACAACATATCACATGGACATACTTATAGATACAGACCTATGACACATTTGGAGGGTTCACAGTATGCACACTATTAACCTGCTACTTTGCATTACCTGTGTTTGTCGCAGCTGGTTGCGTTACCACTGCTTCTGCTTGCTGCTGCTACTGTCACTGCTGACAGCTTCGGGTGACAGAGTCACAGTGTATAATTTTTTTTTTGTTCTCTCTCTCTCTCTCACTTTTCTTTCTCCCTCTGTCTGCTTCCAGACAGTGCAATGAATGTATTGCATGTGTGGAGTGTTAGTACTGGATGCTTTTGTAGGTATCTGCATAGGTCCATGTGATGGCCTCTGCACCAATTGTAAGCCAGCATTTGCTAATTGCATACAGCCAGTTGTGTACTGATTGCAGTTCTCACTGTGATTTCAGGTCAGTGCTATAAAAGGGTATGTGGGATAGGCGTTGCCCTTTCAGATTGTAAGGGCGGGGACAATGCTGGTATGCTGTGGACAGTGTTCTGTGAGTGTAAAGGTTAGTATCTCTCTCATGATTCAGGCTGTGTTGTATATTCACATTTCTCCATTCCTCTCTCATGTTCCCTGTAGCAAGTGTGTATGCACAATTACTCCTAAAACTATATATATATATATATATATATATATATATATATATATATATATATATGTACATATACATACATTTATATATGTACTTTAACTGACATTATTATCTACAAGCTACCAACTAGCATGGCTGTATCTGTTCACACACTACTATTATGGAAATCCAGTAGTTTTGAGTAATTATAAATGACATGCTTTGTGTACTACACATCCTATATTCCCTTTACATTCATCCCTACTATTACATGTTATATTTATTTTAGCACAATGTTCTGGTATAAGAGTCATGGCTTAGTGGTAGGTCATACAGACTAGTGTTTCCAAGGTCCTGGGTTCGGGACTGACAGTGGAATTTTATTTTGCTTTTGAACTGAGTACAGGACCTGTCAATCAAAGTGACTAAGGCACTTTTAAGCAGTTGTAACCGGGTTAGCTCTGGTTTACGCGGAGCTCACGCATGCGCACTGGTGGTTAGCTCCGCGCACACAAGCGCACACCCGCTTACAACCGCTTAACAGTGCTTACTCTAGCGCACACCCGCGCTATTTTCTTTGAAAGAAAAGAAAATGGGAAGACAGGGAAGTGGTGAAAAAGGGGTCACAAAAAAGGTAAGACAGTAGGGAAACAAGCTTGGGATTTGCAGGAGGGATTTAGGTAAGGCCCATAGCTGCCCATTTCTTCATCAGCAACAGCTGTGCATATGTATGTAATTTGGTGTGACATTTGAAACCTTCCACCCCTGAGAGAGGTGTCAGGACAACAATAATACTTGTTGTACAGCCAATTGTAATTGATAGATTCCATGTCCAGCAGACATGTGTGTGGAATGGGCAGCTATGTATGGGGCGTAATTTTTTTGTGGGTACAGAGTGCCCTTTTTTTTTTTTTTTTTTTTCAGGTGAGAGTGGTATGTCAGGTGAAGGAAGTTGGTACAGCTAGGGAGGTAGGTTGGGTAGGTAAACAGACAAGACAAACAAGATGCATACAGGGGCGGTGTATGACACGTGTGGGGGGGGTTACACAATTGACGGGGACGGAGGTTTGGATATCCAGAGCCCATGAGCCCACAGATGGCAACAGTGGAACTGATATCCCCACCCATAGGCAGTTGCCACTGTTCCTACACTGCCCAGGACAGGGCTGTGCTGGGGGCTGTGTAGGCCATGCATCAGGCATGCTCATTAGTTGCACCACCTGTGCCTCAAGCTGGCATAGGGGCTTGAGAACAGAGTCCCAAATCTCCCTACGCACCACAGTCCGGATGCTACAGAGGGTGAGTGGTGGTTCTCCTCCGGCCACACTTGCAGAGGGGGGTGAGCCCCATCCCCTGCAGTGCTTCCACCCGCAGGTGGCACAGGGCCACCGGAGGAGGGTCCGGACTCGGCACTAGTGCCAGGTGCACTCGCCAGCTGAGGTGGGAGAGGTGGGTCCGCTGGAACCCGCCTTCTCTGTCGTCCTATGTTTTGCATTATGTCATGACAGTTTGGGTTAGTGACATATAATACCATTCACAATTAGTTGTAACAGCATGCATTAGTATTCCCATTAACCAAACACCTACATATTCACACCATTGAACAGCGTGCATAACACATGCATAATTTGAACAGAAATACACAGTCCAACAACATGCAGGGTTAATTGATGGCAACAGGCCATCAAGTTTGGATGTATGAACAGGGCAGATGCAACAATGGACATGCAAATATATATGACCCAACAGGACAAACGTCCAGGGGTGTTAATTGTGATTGCACATACCATTTTCACGTGGAATGGGTTATATGTGGTTATAGGGTGGGGTGAAGAAAATAATATTAACACCTTCAAATACCAATACATATGCTGTACATTTCTAATAGCTACAGTTATATACACACTACTGTTCTAACTACAGTTTCCTATATGATAACTATTTCAACTTGGTGAAAGGACTGTTACTGCAACATCAATATACATTTTATTGTTCTTCATACACATTCATATCTAGCTTTGTTCAGCTACATCATCCTGCTACATTTGCTTTATATAGCTGTAGACAAGTGTGGATGTTTGGTATATCAGACAATCATCCTATCTGCATATTGCGGACTGAGAGCAACATATCCAGATTTTGGGATACACATTCCAGATGCAGCAACACTTTGAACAGATTTTGCTGTTTGGTTTTGATTCTCACATGCATTTCATTCTGTCTTGACTGCAGTATACTTTATTCAGGGGCTATTACTACTGTATTGCTGGATTCATGACACTTTCTCACACTCTCTCACTTGCTTTCATTTTACTATTCAGGATGGTACTTACTTCTAGGCTTTATTGACATGTTTTACCTGTAGTTATTACAATCCTTTCCAGCAGTCTCACTTCTGTCATGTTTCAGTATTTCAACAGGGATATATTTCACACATGTGATTTCATCATCTTCGGCAGCTATACTTTTCAGCCTGCTGCAGGTTGTGTACTATTTTCTTACAGGTAGGGCATTTTTATTTCAGAATTTATGTCAGACAGTTTCATTTTTCGGTTTAACTTACAGGCTGAAACAGACTTTTGTAATCAAGCAATACTTGCAGACACTTTCACACTGTTACTTGCACATTTTATTCCTTACTGACTACACTGCACTCTTTTGCTGACTGTCATACTTTTATATTTCTTTGCAGTTACTGGTAGTGGATTACTGACCTGCCTGGTGGCGCAACCGCACCAGCCTATCGCCATAGGCTCTGCGGTTCACAGAACGGACACCTGCAGCTGTAATATAAATGAAATAATATTGGAATACACATCTCCATAATATTAGCTAGTTTAATTTCTTACATACATAATTAAATGTAACTTACTCAGTAGTGGGGTGTTGGGTGTTTGCCGGGCCTCCTGGATCCTAAGGTTCAGTTGGTCCTGCTTGCATCTCTTCAGGTCAGCATGGTGGTGACAGACCTGCTCACCAGTCCTTGGAATCCCTGTGGCACTGATGAGATCATGAGCCAACCGGTCCCACGCCTCGGCCCTGTATGCTCCCCAGAGGACCTGGCCCTGCATGAGTTGGGCCTCATGATTGTGGACTAGGAGCCAGACCATGTACCTGGACTCCTCAATGCCCCACCTCTGTGCTCGAAAGCAACTACCCTCTCCTACTCCTGTCATTCTGCCTGCAGGTCAGTTCTACAATCGTTTATGCTGTGTATTCCCGCCTATGGGGCTTATATAGTCCGTTTTTCCCGCACATATCTGTGATTGGCCATTTTGGAATTGTATCAACTTCAGTAAACCTGCATTGTCATGCTCCAGTTTGTATTCATTCTTATATATTAGCTATTATTGCATTTCTAGGTATTGCTGTCATGGCTTAGTGGTTTGGTACCTTGACTATGGTGTATAGTATCCTGGGTTCGAACCGGGCCACTGCTTTTTATTTTTCATGACTGTCTAGACATGCTGAGGGGTGTGTCTGTGTAAAGGCAGTTTTGATACGGCTTGCTCAACGTTGCCCGTCGGTTAGCTTGTTTGCGCGGTGCGCAGCTCCGCACAAATGGGGTACGCTGGTTTAAGCCTCATTTGGCTATCGGCACGCACATTATGCTCAGCTCAGTTAGGGGCACATAGATTTAGCATGTTAAACCACTGCTCAGCTACGGGCACTCATTTTGCACCAGTTAAACCACTGCTCATCTACAGGCAGATGCACTCACCCTGTTAAACTGTAGCTCCGCTATGGGCACATCTGGCATTTTTTATTCTTTTGTCACCTCACATTTCTTCAATATAAATGGGCTATTTCATTACATTTTACATAAAATGTGGTTTTATGTGTGCATATTTGTCAGGGACTTGTTTCGTGCTTATTTTGCTAAAAATAAAAATTGGTGTTGTGGGGGCTCGAACCATGAATGCCTGCTCTTCAGCCAACATCTCTACCACTACGCTATTGCTTCTTGGCTTGCTTTGCATATTTAGTTTTTATATGCTTTTCCACTGACTGCTAACTGTAGCTGCGCTACGGGCACGCCCGCGCAAATGAGCGCACTCACGGTTAAACATTTTTACAATTTAAAAAAATATATAACATGTTTATTTATATGTTTTCTGTTCATAGTCTGTGGGGGCATGTGTTGTGTTCTGTTTATTCACATTTCCGTGGACTCTGTCGTGGGTGTTTACTTTGGGAACTTTTCCTCTTCTGGGGACGAGTCTGCTTACAGGGCTCGGCCTACGGACACACCCCCTACTGTCTTACAAGGACCGTGTTAGCCTTAAGTGTGATTCAGCATGCTCTCATGAATATGCAAAGCATGCTGACATCACTCCGTTTAACTGAGTTATAACTCTTACACGGAGGCTTCGTGAATCCTGCCCATTATCATTTACTTCAGTTTCTGGCTTTAATTTTTGTGATGTTTTATAGGTCTTTGTATATTTTTTTCAGTTTCATAGTGAAATTTTAATACTTTTTTGATGCTGTAGAGTTTTAGCATTCTGAGGCATTTCCTTCTATTATATAGTTTGCTTTTATTGGTAGACCACCAGGATGGTTTGTTTTTGAATTTACCAACATATTTGGTTTTTAAAAGGTTTCACTCATCTTGTGTATATTAAGAAGACATTGAGGCTTGGATGTTCATTTAAGCATATTATTGTATACAAAACATCAGGATGGATGGCAAGAACATTGAACTTAAATGAGCTATCTAACTAACTGACTGACTACATACAGGTACATGCGTGCTCTAACTCTGGCTGCTCACTCAAAATGGCACTCTTGCTTGCACGTGCTCAGTACTTATATGTACATGCCCACTGACTGGAATGCTTCTTAAAGGTACATCACACACACACTGATCTACATCCTCCCTCTTTACTGAGCTGTCTCATATAAGCAATGACATTTCAATAGCCATGCAATTATACAGACACTAATAAAGAAAACAACAGTCATGTCCAGGTTGTCATGTATCTGGAACTAGGTTTCGAGATTCGACCTGATCTGGTAACATAATAGTTAGGACTGGGTTTAGCAACAGGGACAGTCACTTGGGAATGTTCTGAATGTGAACTCTCAGGGATTTTCTCAGGAACAGAGATTGCTGACAGAATGTCCTCTGGAACAAGAACATGGACAAGTCACTCTGAGAACTAGAGGCTTTGTCACAGGCAAAATGCAGTAACACTGGTTCGGACACTGGTAACAAGTGCTTCCAATTTCATCTGAATTCCATTCCTTGGGATTCCACAATATGAAATCTAGGCTCTTGACACAAACGTTTACAAATCTGATGCGATCAAAACATTTTGATGTTTGCATCCTCACTACCTCCCCTTTTTCCAATGACTGACTGGTTTGCTGGTTTTATCATAGTAAGACTTCTGGGACAAATGCTTCTTCAACAGTTGGGTGTTTACTGTTTTGTTGTTCTTAGCACATGGAACCAGCAAATTACTGCTAATTGGTAATGTGGTTCTGGTTTGTCTCGACATAAGTCTCTGGGCAGGTAAACCAAGATAATTATCATGAGGAATGTTTCTGAGATTTAATAAGCTTAGAAAAACAATGGTACTGTCACATCTAGATTTCTCTAACAGCTGTTTTGCACTTTGAACTGCACGCTCAGCCAAGCTGTTTGACTGAGGTATTCAGGACTACTCGTAATATGAACTAAGTCCCATGCTTCTGCAAATTTCTTGAACTGCTGATTTGTAAACTGTGCACCATTGTCAAAAATAACTCTGTGTGGACTACCATGGACAGAAAAATGTCTCTTCAACTTAGTAATGACAGTACTGAAAGTTAAGTTGGGAAGTAGGTCAATTTTGAACCAGTTTGAATAAGAGTCTAATAATTCAAAGTAATGTTGACCATTCCACTCAAAGATATCTGCAGCTACTGTCAACCAAGGTAGTTCAGGAATATGGCTTAATTGAAGTGGTTCTTTTTGTTGATCTGGCTTTGTACTATTACATACTGAACAAGATGAAAGCACTTTCTCAATATCTCTTAACATAGAAGGCCAAAATACTAGTCCTCTCACCCTTATTTTGGTAGAATCAGTTCCTGGGTGGCCATGATGCAAAATCTTAACGTACTCTTGTTTCAAGGATTTTAGAACAATCACTTTAGGACCTTTCATGATGATACCATTGTCTGACAAAATCTCATCTCTGTATCGAAAACATGGTTGCACTTCTATTGGTAAACAATATTGCTTTGAAGCCCATCCTTGACTGGTAAAGAGGTTTAACTTCTGGAGAATTAGATCTGAAGCTGTGTGAGTTCTGAGTTCATCAAGACATGTGGAAGAAAAAGGTCTCACATCCATGACCTCAAAATCAAAATGCTCATTGTTATGCTGTTCTGTATTTTTTTTTCTGGATGATCTGGATAAGGAATCAGCAAGATAAAGAAGTTTGCCTTTGGTGTAAACAAGAGTGAAATTGTACCTCTGCAATTTGAGCATCATGCATTGCAATCTGTATGGAGCTGTATGCATAGGCTTTCTCAAAATAGTAACTAAAGCTTGGAGATCAGTTTTGATTTGGATAGGTCAACCATAAATATAATCATGGAACTTCTAACATTCAAACACAATTGCCAAAAGCTCTTTCTCAATCAGGCATACTGCATCTTGGTTTGTGTAAGAGTTCTCGAAGCATAGGCTACTGGTCTACCCTCTTGAAGAATGACTGCACCACAAACAAACTTAGAAGCATCACAGGAAAGAGTAACTGGTTCCTGAACATCATAGTAGTTGAGAGTTGATGGACTAGCAATTTTCTGTTTCAGGACATCAAATACTCTTTGTTGCTTTTCTGACCATGACCAAATTACATCTTTGCATGTCAGCTCTCTTAGCAGTGCTGAAAGTTGGCTTAAATCTGGAATGAACTTCCAAGATAGTTGACCATCCCAAGAAAATGTTGAAGGGCTTGAATATTGTCTGGAGCTGGCAACTCAGAAAGTGCTGTTGGCTTTGAAGGATCTAGTCGTAAGCCTGAACTGGTAAAGAAGTGACCAGCATAAGTAACTTCTCGTAGCCTGAATTTGCACTTCTGAGGATTCACCTTAAGATTCACTTCATGTGCTCTTTCTGAGGGTTTCTGTCATGTTTGACTTCTTCATTGCCTCCTACTAGAATATCATCCACTATAATACCACATGGATAGCCAGAAAAAAATTGCTCCATCGCATGATGAAAGACTTCACTGCCAGAACATATTCCAAATGGCATTCTCAAAAATCTGTATCTTCCAAATGGCACCCCAAATATGGTTAACAATGAAGATTTTCAGTCAAGCAAAATTTGCCAAAATGACCTCTTTGCATCTATGACAGAAAATACAGTGGCATTTCCCATGAGGGCAGCAACCTCATTCACTGTGCACATTGGATGATGAGGCCTTTTAAATGCCTTGTTCAGGTTGCTTGGATCAATACATATTCTGTTATCATCTGAGCTTTTCTTATGAGCTACTACTATGGAAGATACGCATTCACTAGGTTCTTCCAATGGCAAATTACTCCAAGCTGCACCATTTTGTCTAGCTCGGTTTTGACTCTGTTCTGCATAGCTACTGGAACTTTCTGTGCTGGTCTGATAACTGGGCTGACCTATGGGTCTAAATTCGTAGAGTACACAACTGGTAGTTTGCAGAGTTTGTCTGCAAAAATATCAGCATACTCAGAAAAATAGTTTGGATGAAATTTGAGCTGTTGTCATTCAGGCTTACATGGTGGACTATTTTATTAAATGAAAGCATTCCCATTTTCAAACTGTCTTTGAGGCCTAATAAGGACTGCACATGTATCTTGACTACATAAAACTACAAGTCATAGGTGTTCCCAGCAGCATGAAAGCACTACTGAACCTTCGGTCTGAATCTCTTCACCACCATAAGCAACAAACTTTGCATACTTGGTCAAACAAGCTGTTCTGTAGCTCTTAGTCTAGCAAATGTTTCTGCTGACATAACACTGCACTTTGAGCTCTACAGGACTCCCATTAATCTGAACAGTACAACAAATTTTGTTTTTGCCCACACATCTACTCCAGTGACTGTTTCACCAAGCACAGACACTCCATCAACATAAAAAGTATGGTCACAGCTTTCTAATTGATCAACTTGCCTCTGTTTCTCCAAGCACAGACACACCATCAACATAAAAAGTATGGTCGCAGCTTTCTAATTGATCAACCTGCCTCTTGGAATGCCCTCTTTTAATAAAATAATGTGCCTTATTTGATTTACAAAATCTTTTGAAATGATTCCACTTATTGCAAGAATGACACTGCTGACAAAAAGCTAAGCACTTTTCTTGTATGGGTTCATGATTACCACCACAATTATGACAGTTGACTATGAGGTTTGCTATGGGTTTTGCTGAGTGCATCTTATGCCTTACTGAAGTAGCTCTGGGTTTTACTGAAGTTGTGGCTGTGGCAACTCCACTCTTTGGCCTGTTTCTTTTTACCTCATGCTGCATACTATCTACATGAGCTGCAGAAGGTACTGGAAGGCTTGCTTTCTCATTTGTAAGCATACTTGTGTGCCTTTCTGTAAGCTTGTATATCTGACAAATCTCAGTGGCCTTATTTAACATCAAATCACTGTTTCAAAGCAAAATCTTTCTCACTGTGTCATTGTTAATACCACACACAAGCCTGTCCTTTATCAACTCATCTCTCAAATCACCAAATCTGCATGTTTTAGCCTTATTTCTCAGGTCAGTTATATATCATGCAAATGTTTCACCAGGCTTTTGATCCCTTGTGTAAAATAAGTGCATTTCCATTGTAATATTCATTTGGGGTTACACATTTCTCTAAATTTACATTTTAAGCACTCAAGGTTTTCTCACATTTCAGCTGGTACCACAGTATGGTGGCCTTCTCCCTCCACTGCAAATACACCAGATGCATACACAAATGGACACTCTCTTTCAATTGCCTCTGAACCAGCTAAATTAAGCAGAATTAATGCTTTAGTATGTACATTTTTGTCAGAAAAAGCAGCCTGTATGAAAATATTGTATTACTGCTGAAACACTCTCCAATTTTCTGCAATATTGTTATCAAACACAAGCGGTGTGGCTCTGCGAAAACCTTCTGCCATGCCCACAGATTATAGTAAAACACAATGTAGTCTTGGCCCTTGTATTTATGTATGAACATGCCCACACACCAGTTACTTGTAATAATAGTCAAATGCACAATAAGCTGTTCAAAAGACTATACTCTGCAAATTATTCTTTGAAATAACTGTACTTTGTGAAATAATTGCAATGTAATGCTGCACAAACTTGCAAACACTTTGCACACTTCAGATACTGTGAATAGCTTTAGTTAATATGAAAAAGTAGTACATAGTGGAAAAATACAGTCATTTTCCCTTTTTTGTGCATTTTATGTGATTAGGGTGTTGTTTCAAACATTTTTGCAATTATTTTCAATATTTTTATCAATATGTCACAGTTTTGGACATTTTCTTTAATAAGAAATTTGTTTTGAGTGTTCTGAGTGCTTCATTTTATATTTGTAGTGAAAGATATAATTTAAGCGAATTTTAGTACCTGGAATTTGTTTCTGACCTGTTTTGCAAGTAGTTGAGTAGTTAGGATGATCCACTCCTATACATTATTCCTTCTTAAAGGTACATCACAAACTCTGATCTAAGAATGGACTGCTAGGTCAATACATTCATCAAAATTGTCATAAAAATAAATTGTGTAAATGGCAGCTTGAATGGGGTCTTCTGTGAAGGTGAGAGGGGTAAATTTCGAGATGTCATCATAAAACTGTATGAGGCAGACCTTTTTGAAATTTTAAAGTGGATGGTGTTTGTAACCAAGGGAGTGGAAATTTTATGGCAAAGGTAACAAGATTATGGCCATATTTTACTAAAGAAGACCTATTGATCATGGGAGGGGAGCAGGCAGGGGCTACGTTTGTGAGTACTAAGGCAAGAATATTTACATCCCCAGTAAGTTTGGGAATAAGCTGATCCAGGGTAGTTGTGTTTACCCAGTTGAAGAAAAACTGAGCATACCCAATGATGGAAGTGAGGGGCTCTAGACAATAAACATTGGAAGGGTAATTTTAGTCACCAAGAATTAAAGTACTCTTGCTGATAGGACTATCCCCTCTCAGTACCAAGAATTTACCTTGGTTATCTGCAACCATGGGATGTAATCAATTATAGGCTATGATTTGGAAATTAGATTTCCCTAAGGTGAACTCCAGTTCAATAAGCTCACTGGGGGGGTCTCTGAGTATCCATCCTAGAGGGGTATGCCCCCAATGTACACCAATACTCCACCACCACCATTACTGGTGAGTCTGAAGGTATGGGAACCACAGACACAGAGCAGGTGCACTCAAAATATTTGAATCATGTCTCTGTAAAACTACATGCATAAATACACTCAAACGGAGAAGTGTCTTGAGGTGAGGCAGCTTATTGCTAAGACTCCTGACACTGAGTAGAATCAGTTTGGGAATGGAGGTGTTTATCAAGTTAGGATGTTCATTATATGAACTCTAAGTAAAAATGGCACAACTGGGGATAGCAAGAGCTTTACTAAGCATGTGGAAGCCCTTGAATGAAAGACATAGGCTGTCTTTTGTGAGGCAAGTTGGACTGTCAATCATCTTGTTCCAATGTTATACACATTGGATCATATCAAGACATCATTCTAGGTGAACAGTGGAGTCCACTCAGAACCAGTGTCTTATGCTTAGCTGAAATTAGAGTGGTAAGTGACAGCATACGTTTTTGCATGGTACTGAAGTTTTTTTGTAATAGGACTTTTGTAGCTATGTCAAGAATCTCAATGGCAACACCCAGATCTGCTCTGAGTTACAACACAATGGCACAAAAATTACAGAACCAACTTGCCAATATCCTGGCAGATAGCATCAATCCTAATATTACCCCCCTCTCACCCCCTAAAGAGCCCATATCTATACAGGAAGAATGTAGAGTCCCTGTAGTCACAACTATGCAGGTAAAAGCTGTACTCTCTAAAGTCAAAAATATAGCATCTATGGGACCAGACAACATCCCAGGCTGCATTTTACATGAACTTCAGAATGAACTGGCTCCCCACCTAAGCACCATGTTCAATCATAGCCTCACATCAGGCTTTGTGCCCACTGAATGGACCACAGCAGCAGTTATCCCACTCCACAAAGGGGGAGCCACCACTGATCCCGGGAACTATCTCCCTATTAGCCTGATGAGCCTGGTCTGTAAGACTAGGGCATGTATCATCATGGAATTCATAAACAAAGACATTGGTAACCTCCAAACTCTGGACCCCACCCACACCCAGTTTGGCTTTGTGAAAGGCAGATAATACCTCCTGAACCTGATCAACTTCTTTGAGGCAGTTACCAAAGCTGTATACGAAGATAAGGTGGTTCACACAGCCTATCTTGACCTCGATAAGGCTTTCAACTCCATTCCCCATTCTGGAATTATAGCTAAACTCACTAAACTAGGTATAAATCCCTACATCACAAGATAGATTGCCAATTGAGTCGCTGACAAAACACACACTGTAAAAGTTGCAGACTCCAAATCTAACTTCAAACCAGTGACAAGTGGAGTACCACGGGGTTCAGTCCTGGGACCTCTCCTGTTTAGTATCTACTTCTTAGAAGTACACGCTAACACAGAAGGCCTTTGGCTAATGAAGTTCACAGATTACTGCAAACTAGGAGCCATAGTCAAGTCCCCAAATGATGTGGGCATCCTATGGAAGGGCCTCACTGAGACAGATACCTGGTGTCAGAGCCATGGCCTCAAGCTCAGTGCCAAAAAGGGCATTGTCATCCCCTTTGGTAAAAACTCTGTACCCATGAACTACCACATAGGCGGCATTCTACTTAATGCTGAATGTGTGATAAGAGACCTTGTGACCCGGTGGACAGTAGTCTCTCATTTGATAATCACATCACCACACTAGTCAGGAAATCCTTCTATGTGGCACATCTCATCACACAAGGGTTCTCATCCAGGAAAAAAGAGGCCATTGTTCACCTCTACTCGACACTCATTAGACCCATTATAGAGTACAACGCCCCTTTTGGAATGTACCTCACAAGACATCTGCAGCAGCTGGAAAGGCCACAGAAGTACCTCACAAAGAGGATTACTGGCCTCAAACAGATGCCCTACATTGACCGTCTCAAAAAACTCCAGCTTTATTCAGTAGCATATCGCTTACTCCAAGGTGATCTCTGCTTAACTTAGAAAGATATGTCAAACCCAGAGCTGTTGGACATGCTACACCTAAATAAATCCCAATCCCTCCGAGCTACATGCTCTAGGGACCTAAACCTTGTCACCACAATAAACAGGACATGCTGGAGTGATAGATTCCTGTCCCAGAGACTTCCCATACTCTGGAACAAGCTATCCATCTATGTCGTTCCTCATTAGCACTCTTCAAGAAAAATCTTGATGAGTGGATGTGAAATAGGAAATACACCCTGGGCATCACATCTGTGGCTCTGCTCGACAGGGGCACAGGAAAATAACTTTCTTGGGTGGCATAAGCCAGGGAATCTTGTTGGCTAGGCTTACGTAGGCCCTTGGGCCTATAGCCTAGTACCTACCTATGAACATATGAACCCTACATGGATTGCAATTTTATTTATTTATTTAACATTTGTTGACCAGGAAAGACCAACATGGACAGAGCCTATTTTCAGATGTGGCCCAGGGAGAAATGCTTCAGATATATGTCTTTGGAATGTGGTAGGAAACCGGAGTACCTGGAGAAAACTCACAAGAATGCAGGGAGGACATGCAAACTCTGCACAGAAGTTACACTAGCTGAGAATTGAACTGAAGAACCTCTTGCTGTAAGGCAATAAAGTTAACCACTGCACCACCCATAAGCTGCAATCATGTTGTGAAGGTGCTGAGTGCCTAGTTACAAACAGTAAGTCAGCTCCTGGGAGACAGTTGACCATCACATTGTCCTTGTCCAGTTTGGTAAGACAACTGAGCCATGAATAACTAGGATGTCTCCAGTAGCTGAATTATGCTGACCAGATTTGGGTGTGGTTTGAGTGGGTGATAGTAGATGCTGGTGTTGATGTGGAGATATATAGAGTAGGTATAATAAAGGCCTTAAACTGATGTCAATTCTTAAGAGTTCTAGGAGGCTTGGGAAGAGTTTTTTTTGAGATCATCAGGATATAACAGTTTTGTACTGTTAGTATAATGATGCTGTAGTTGCATGTCTGGGGGTACAACAGTGCAATGCTCTCTGCAAATATTGCTCTGGGCCTTCATCATGGTTAAGTATTTGCACCTGTCACAGATGGCATATACAGTGTTAATTAATAGTTATCTATTAGTGAGCATTAGACAGTTTTTATTTTTTTATAATGCATACAATTTTTATGAAATCCAGTTACTCTCCAGGTATTTCTTGGCTACTACATAAATCTTATTACGAAGGTTTTTTCTAAGCAAAGGTATTAAATAATTCTGTGCTAGATGATGATGATGATGATGATGATGATGATGATGATGATGAAGTCTCTTTGAATATCTGTAGGAAAGACAGCCTCATGTTATAACATGGGAAGTGGGTCTGGCCCAGAATTATATTCTTGTAAAGGTAATAGCTTAGACCTTGGGAAAATGAACCTTAAAATGTTTAAGAAATGTCTGTTGTCTATTATTTTCTGTTTCTTCCTCAGATGATCTGTGAAATAGAGTGTTTCACACTGGAAAATGTTTCTTTATAGCAGCCTTCTTGCCTCTGGAGGACATCTGAGAAGCCCTTGGGAAAACAGACAATGAAATACCTGACTCTGAAGTTTTAACAGCCAATATGTCTGTCAATGTCTTCCGTTTTGGTTACTCTGGTGTTTTGTTATGGAGAGTCTGACAAAATACAAAACCAAATTGTTTTTATGCACTCAGTTAATCGTAGTCTTTCAAGTTAGAAAGACAGTAAATAGCTTTTCTCACAGAATTTTGCCGTTACTGCACCCTTTTCATTCACCAAATGTCATGGTTGATAAGAAAAATCTGAAGCATTAAAAATGGAGACATGACCACAGTAAACTCATAATTAAATTATTCACACCTATAAATTTCTTAATGTCCAGTTAATGTAATACAGTTGTTTCATTATCTAGCTAGGGCAAAGTCACGGACCTTTTATCTTTGTGCATGACTGTGCTGACAGCTGGTAAGTAGCTGATACTTATTTAAATATTCGTCTATAAATGAACACTATAATTTCTTAGCATTCAGCAAGAGAAGGATGTAAAGAGGTGGTCCCCCCAGTGATTTGAAAAAA